>NW_027263593.1:0-220403 GCF_044049455.1 Aspergillus lucknowensis | reverse complement strand
AAAAAAAAAAAAAGGGAAATGGATACCAGGGAAAATGCATTCTTTAGTTGCTCTATAGAGCCAGCACGGGCACAGCCAGTGCCATTAGCCAGGTCATGGGGGCGCGTAGAGGGGAAGCAGCGCCTGTGAATTCTGGTGGCGCCGGCGACGGCGTGGATGTTTGAGAAGGAAGGTTTGTCAGGGTAGTTGGGTTCGTCCAGGGGTTGGGCAAGGTGGTCGAGGCGGTGGTTGTTGGGGCCTCTGTGGGCTGGGGGATGAGTTGGATGGTCGAGGTAGGGACAGGGTTCACTCCTGTTTGGCCGCCGGAACCGACTGTCTGCGTAACGGTAGAGAAGGAGACTTGCGGCACGGTGACGGTGTAGGTGGAGTAGGTGATAGTTGTGCAGGGAGCCTGTGTGGGTGCCGGGGACTCGGTCTCGTCGGGGCTCACACCGGTAGGCGTTGGGCCTGCGGGAGTAGTGAGGGTGATCGTCGTTGGAACGTGGGTGATAATGCCGGGGTTTTCGGGAACGAAAGCAGCGCAGATACCCGTCATGTAGGAAAGAGCAGCTTGGACTTCTTCGGCGGACGCACCCCAGGCTTGGATGCAGGAGATGACCTTGCTTGTGAACTCAGCGTCGGGGCAGAAGCAGGTTATGTCGCTATTAGAGTTGCAGTCTGGGAGAAGGTTGAGCCAGGTGTTGATACACTTGGGCACGACATTGGGGCATGAGGTCGTCGGAACTGGTGGGGAAGGAGTGTCCACTGGAGCGGAGGGGGTTTCCTCGGGGGAAACGGAGGTAGGGACTGTAATGGTCAACGACTCCGTGATCGTTGCCGTTGAAATGGTGGTGTAGGTGGAGGTGATTGTGGAATCCCCGGTGGTGATTGTGGTAGTGACAGGGCAGGTAGTGATCGTCGTATAGGTGATATCGGTGACGGTTTCTTGAGGTACGTCCGGTGTGGTTTCGGGTGCCTGTGGAGTTGTGATTGGGTTGACAGAGGTTGGCACAGGGATCGTCGAGGTCTCGGTTATAGTGGCTGTAGAGATAGTTGTGAACGTTGAAGTGATTGTAGTATCACCGCTGGTGATTGTAGTAGTCGCAGGGCAGGTAGTGACAGTGGTGTAGGTAATCTCGGTGACAGTCTCTCCAGGGGCCTCTGGGGTAGAGGTGGGGTTGACCGAAGTTGGGATAATCGGAGTTGTCGTTGGTGCTGGGGCAGGGGTTTCAGTGACCGTGCAGCGGCCGCAGACGGTCGTCGTCGAAGTGAGTGTGACAGTTGAGGTGGTGATAGTGACAGTGGTAATTGTGGACTCGCCAGAGGTTGTGGTATCTGTAACCGGGCAGACGGTCACGGTCGTGTAGGTAATCTCGGTAGTTGTCCAGTCCTCAGGAGGAACGGAAGAGGATCCCGGGCTCACGCTGGTTGGGATAGTGGGAGTAGTAACGGGAGGGTTGGGAGCAGGTGCGGATGGGACAGGAGTCTCTGACGGCTCAGTTTCCACAGGAGGGGGAGCATCTGTACTTTCTCCTGGACCACTCGGAATTGAGCTAGTCCCCGTGGGAGTGACTGGGCACCAGGTGGTGGACACAATAATGGTTGAGGTGGTGACTGTGGTCGAGTGCGCAGGGCACTCGGTCACAGTGGGAGCACACTGGGTAATTGTGACCTCGCTAGTAGTATACACAGTGGAAAGTGTGTATGGTACAGAGCTGCTGCCGGGAGTTGCGTAGGATGTAGTGGGGATCACAGGGATAGACGACGTGACGGGGCTAGAACCAGTGGAGGTTGGAACATCCGGCGTAGGAGTCTCCGCAGGTGTCTCATCAGGAGCCTCTGGGGTGGAAACAGGAGCCGATGAAGTTTCCGTAACAGTGTGGGTAGGAGGAGTGTAAGTGGGCTTGCCTGGTCCACAAATGAATCCAATGCTTCCGATACCGATGTCACAGTCGTCGTGGTCACTGTAGTCCGGCAGTCCGAAACTAATTGAGATAGCACCACCGCACTGGTCGTTGGTGACTTCCGAGCCGGCGGAGTTGCACTTGGCGACCTTTTTGCAAGTGGAACCATCAGGCATGCCAAAGGAAATCTGGACATCCGTTTCGACGGAGGTAAAGAGCTGGAATTTGTCGATAGAGAACCCTGGCTTGTCGGCACCGCAAGAGATGGACGGGGATGAGGATCTGTCGAAGCCCTTTGAGACCTTTCCCGTAATACACTTGCTCTACAAGCAGTCGAGAGATATGTCACCCCAAGCTCCCTCCTGAAGGATGGATTACTTACGTTGAAAGTCCGGGTGCGGAGTCCGCCAAAGCCATTGCTACAGCTGAAACCAGAGAAGTCTAGGCCGCCATACGAAGAGAATGAACCAATCGTAAGGCCCTCCCAGTTGAAGCCCATCTGCTGCTCTTCGGTACACTCGTTGTCGGTGTTGTCAGGAGCGGGATAGCACTCATCACTACCCCACCACTTCAGAGGCCAGTCAGTACGGCTAGTCCCCAATAGACAGGGAGGCATGCACTTACCAAGCCAGTAGCCTGAGCCGTGGCCAAAAGGGAGAGAAGAGAGACCAAAGCAATGGCCTTCATGGCGAGAGAACGAATGGCCTATTTGTCAAACAAAGGTATCGAAGCCAGTCGATACTCGGAACTTGAAGGTACAGGAATGACCAAAGAGAAAGACGGACAGGACAGACAGAACAGAAACGAGTGTCTGTATCTGAAACAGGAAAAGAGGAGAGAGGAAAGAGGAAAGAGGAAAGAGGAAAGAGGAAAGAGGAAAGAGGAAAGAGGAAAGAGGAAAGAGGAAAGAGAATAGAAGGATGGAGGGACAGAAGCTGAAGTGGAGGAGAGGGAGAGGAAGGAGAAGGAGGATCTTTATAACACTCCATCATAACGCACCGGCGGCAGGGAACAACGCAACAAAGACAGCATCGTCAGCCAGCGTAGCAGGGCGACAAACGCCGAAGCTCAAGACATGAAGCAGGTAAGACAACCTGAAAGCACCATTGTCGCAGGTCAAGCCCTTTCAAGCCTCTTCAGGGACGCGTTCATTGCAGAACCGCTACCAGCGCCACACCATCGCCAATCAGCGGCCGTGCAGGGTAGCCGCCCGTCCTGCAGAAGCGTCTCGCCAGGGCTATTAATAAATCTGGTCCTCATGATAGGCAGTCGAGCGCTGTGGCTTCTTCAGAGGTTCACGCTTGTCCTGCCGGATGTTGATGAATGCAAGGGAAGCTCCTGGCTGTGCGGTTAAGCGCTGAACTCACCCCGGAAGGCCCGGATTCGCACTCGACTCGCCCATTCGCTTTCTGTCCACGGCGATCGTCGTCTCTACTGAAGATCTCAAACATAAAACCAATCAAGGTATCCCAATATTTAGAATTGATCGGACCAATTATGCAGGTAAATTTGGTAGATTTATCCACAGAGAGAAAGAGAGAGTGATAGAGAGGCAAGGAAGCCGTGTTAGGAACATGAGAAGAGGTATATCCCGAAAGCCACTCCGACTCCAGGTAGATCGACATAGGAGGAAAGAGAGAAAAAAACAGATAGGAAATCATCATTGTCATCAAACTCAAACTTTTGGTCATGCATCGAGCCCTTCAGTTGTCCCTTAAGACCCTGGAACGCTTGTTCCTGCACGCTTGAGAACCTCGCTTAGCGGTAAGGTGATACAAGACCCGAAACACCTCATATTATCAATTACTTATTGGCCACCCCTAAAAGGGTATCTGGCTGTGACGCTGGGCGTTCATCAGCTTTCGCCGCACTGCCTCCCCTCCCGAAAATCCATTAGCTTTGCGTTTCCTTGTAGGGGTGCGCTGGTCCGCATGCCGAGTATGACGGAACACGCTGGCAGGGCGGGATGGGGAATTGGCCGGCATGAACTCCCGATGTTGTGGAAGCCGCAGTAATGCTTGGTATCGATTGTGATTGCGGCGAAATGCAGTCACAATGCCCTGATCGAGATGGTTCAGGAATCGTTCCGCACTGCTCGCTTGCTGCGGCTCCCCAACGCGATTCGGGGTGGGGGTGCCGTTTGTGTCACCCATAGTTGCCACTGCTATGGGGGAAACCAGAGTATCATCATCAAACCCCTTGTCTAGCTCGTCGTCAGACGAACCATCACCAAAGTCTATAAAGTCGTCCACGTTGAGTTGCGCCTCTGGGTCATCATCGTCGTCATCTTCTTCAAATGAACTGTCAATAGCGAAGTCACGAGACGGATAGAATGCCTCCGGAGGGCCCATTACCTGACCCCCAGGAGTGATGTCATTTCCGAGAGCCGTCATCATCAGATTCGCGCTGGAGGCGAGCATAGGGCTGAGATCTACCTTCGGTGATACAAGAGCGTCGGTGTCGCTCTCATCGATGAGATGCATTGTGGTCGCGCGCGGACTATTGTTTGTGGTCCCGCAAGTGCTGGTGGCTGCGGATTCAAGCCAGTCATGGCGAGAGGAAGCATAAGCGGGGATAATCACCAGGTGTTTGCCAGTGCAATCAACCAGGGCAACTGGCTTGTGGGGGTCAGCAACGAAAGTGCCCATTAGAGGACCCCTCCTTCGACGAGGAGTAGGCTCGGTTTTCTCTTCAACCCCGGTCACCAGAGACGCTGATGAATCACGGCGGAGGATAGACCGTGGGTGGGTGATTGTTGCGGGAGGTGGGAGGTCTTCATCTGTAGTCTCGCCATCGTCGGCTTGCGGTCGGTTAGCAAACTAAAACAGGGCTGGTACGATTTATTCCGGTATTGTGCATACTCTCATAGCCACTCGAAGACCCCTCAGAGGCAGCGCCATCGGACTCGACATGATAGATGTTCGAATGCCCATAGTCTGACTCGGCGTAGATCTCGTCAGATTGTCGGCGAGACGGACGGCGAACCGCATCATTGTCGCTATCGATCATACGACGCAATTGGGGGTCGAGACTGTCTTGGTGGAGGAAATCGCCGGGGATTTCATCCTCCGTGTACGAGTCGCTATCGGAGGATGAATCAGAGTCTTCTTCGAAATGTACCCGGCGCGGAAGGGGAGTTTCCACGGCAGTTTCACTAGCTACATCAGTCTCGCCGAAGGCCTCCATGGCACTGTATAGCTGTTGTTCATCAAAGAATGGCGCAGAGGACAATAGCATATCATCAGAAAAGACATTGGGATTACCCCAATCATGAGTGTCACCCGTGCCGGAGGTCAATGCACTCTCAAATTCGTGCTCATCCTCCGATTCTACGATCAAGAGCTCTTCGAGGATCTCAACGTCTTGATCTTCATCATCGCCGTCACTAATATAGTCCACGGCAGCATAAACATCATCGGAGCTGTCGTCTAAGTCGGGTCCATCACTAATTTCTTGGTCGTCACTCTCATCCATTACTGCTGCCGTCTTCACACATTTCACCGACTTCACTCCCGCCTTATGGGCCCTATTCGCATAGGACGGGGTAAGGAGAATTGGTTGATCATCTTCATCGTCTGCGTCTTCTGAATCATTCGCTTCGTCGCTGAGAGCCTCCATTGATGTGACCGACGAGAGGCTGGAAACGGTCGAGGATGATGCCCTCCGTTTCCGATCCGAGCTCAAATGGCCGAGGGGTGATGTTTTGCTAGATCTCTTAGATTCGAGGTTGTCTTTGGCGGCACCCTTCAGGGCCCGCCTGGAGATTGGTTTGGGCATTGTTATAAGTGACAATAGAATTGTAATTGATCGAGGTTCGGGATCAAATGCTTGCTCAGGGACGAATGACAAGCAAGATAAGTGGGTATCGGTTGAATATTTGCATATGGACAAAGTTTGCTACCCGCAAATAGGTCAATTGCGCCAATACCTTGAGGGAAAGGTGAAGAGGGTTTCAGAAGGGTCGCGGCAGTCTCGGTCGTAGTATTTTATTCGTAAAGCGTCAAAAGAGTAGGAGAGGAGCCGTTATCGTAGCGTTAGGAGGACCGGAGAAGAATAGCGGCAGTGTCGGATTCGAGGTGGTAGGGAGGGTAGGAGGAAGGTCGGGTTGTTAATAGCCACAAGAACACCTCTCCGCCCAATTCGGACGTCCAAGTGCTTCTTCCGTGAATTTACTGAAGGGCAATTTCGACGCTCCTAGGAGTTACGTCGAAAGAGGAACAGATATCGTCAAGTCGAATTGGAGATACTCGGAGCTGCTGGACTGGGGAGCCGGGAGAAGGCTCCCCAGCGAGGAATCTACAGCTCAACGAAGGCCATGGCGGCGAGAGAACCCTTGACGATATCTGATGTATGGAAAAAGAAGATAAATAATAAAGCCTTGGGATGAAAAGATGGAGCGTGGTTGGAAAATGGACTGCTGGTGCGAGGGTCGAAGGGAAAGAAAAAAGAATGAGGGGTGAGGCCAACGATCGATATTATGAGAAAAAGCTGAGGCCCCCAAGACACTGCAGGGAGGCAGATCCTGTATCGTATTGTAACTGGTCAATACCGCTCCCGCCTCGGATTCAATCCTGTGGAGCTCTTTGCCTGAATGGATGGGCCCGGTCCCGTCAGCTGCGACATCAGTCCTGTGGTTGGCCAGATGCTCGAAAACTGTGGATGTTCATTCGCCAACGGGTTCACCGCATCTTTTTTTTCTTGACTTTTTCTCTACCATTCCCTCCAGGGCTGCCATCGGATGTATTGCTTTTACAGAGCTGTGTCAACTTACTTGATGGCATTATTTCAGCATAGTGACAGGAACAAAGAAAATGGCGGACCGAGGTTTTGGGTAGAGTCATTCGACGAGAGTCGAAACAAGAATTTGAGGAATGTCATGTGTTGTTATACTTGTACTAGTACTTTGTCTTGTGCTTGCCTACCAGAAAAGTTTGCCGCTGGACAAAAGAGTTTTTTGGTGGTCGAGTGCGGAACAGTTGTCAATCAATTCATGACCCCCATCAAACACCTGATTTGCTTTGATATCAGGACACGATGTCAGAACAGACCGTCACCTTGTAAAGTGACTCATCGAGAGCAGCTGCATGACTCTGATGAAGAAGGGGCCCCCTTTGTGACGCAAAAGCAGGAGTGCTCAGCCTGGAGAGGTGATTGACAAGCAGCCAGAAATGCAGATCAAGGCTGACGCCCAATCGTGGAATACCGCCATGTGAGGGGCATTACTGGACCGTGCTCCTGCATTCGCATCCTTGGACCACACAAAGTAACTCACTCTGATGTCAGCTCTTTCAGTCGCAAACTTCAAGGACAGGAGTGGTGCTGTTGAAGCGATGTCCTGAGAAACGTATTCAGCTGGTGTGGTGATATTGAACGGCATGTGGCGCAAAATCTCCCAGATCCCGATTCATCAAAGCAAATTTTTGAGTCTCCGTCCCAGCCCCAGAGCATCCTCCTCCGGCGATGCTTCGTCCCAGCCAGAAATCCTTCTTCATGGTGAGCGCGGTTTCATCAACCCCTGCCTCACTTGAACCGCCTCGGCTCCTTCGTGGCCCCTCTGCCCAAGACGGCGTGATACTTGCCCCCAAGAGCCGGGAGCGGTCATCTCGAAGTTCGAGTTTCGGGCCTTTCTCCACCCAGTAGGTGGCAAGCAACAACTTTGTCCATGGACGACTCAGAAGAAACTTGGACGAAGCTGCCCGCAAATCATGACGCGATCAAAGGGCAGGTTTTAATCTCTCGTCTGCACTCCTATTTTCGTCTGGACAAGGATGGCCTGCCTTTACATCTGCATTATTTTTGGTACCAGCGCTAAACCAAGCAAGCGTCTGGAGAAGCCCTGGAGAGCATGCAACCTCCTGCAAAGAGCTTGACAATGGGATTGGCTCAAAGAAGCGGTAAAGGGGACAGCTGGCCCGACCCCAGTTTCCCCATCGAGCTGCAGATGAAGTGGTGGCCTTCGCGCCGAGAGGTGAGCTTAACGAGGCCGAGCCATGGCCAGAGCGGCAGAGATCGATTGGCTAGGAGAATCTCCGTTCTGAAGAAGGTTAAACGCCAGCTTCTGGGAATTGGACAAGGCAATAATTCCATGATTGTTCTCGCTCTCGTTGAAAGATTCAACAGGGTCTTGATAAGCCAAAGATTCGTGGCGTTTGCCGATGTTTCAACGTCAACGGATCCGGCCCAAGAACAAATCCGACCCTCCCGCCTTCACCCCCTCCCAAAAAAAAAATTTATTTACTCCGATACGGGGAATCGAACCCCGAGCTGCCGCGGACAGTACTCTCATTTTGTGAAAGGCGGCGATGTTAGCCGTTACACCATATCGGACGAACATACGAAAAATTTTCAAAATTTAGCTCTATTAATCTATAATGTCAATTCAGTGGCACAGATCGATGCTCGTTCGATAGATCTAGCGTGAAAACGTCTCGAGTTACGTCGTCGGGGCTAGGTATGAAATGCAACATCCTTCCGCCCCTCCGTGAATCAACGAAAAATGTGGCAGTGAAAAAGGCCTACGGCGGAAAGAAGAGCCCAAGCCGTTTTGGGGATCAACCGAAATCCTCGACGCCTAGTGCCAGAGGGAGGGACAGATGCCGCTCTGTACTCCTAAGGGGGCTTGAATAATGAACTGACAGGCACGGTAAAAAGAAATGCATTCGCTTATAAGCTTTCCTACCACTCGCCGGTCTCACAGCATGGCAAGCAGCCCCGGGATCGACTTACAACAAGAGTCGATTCGAGACACTCTAGGGGCGGGAATTGGTTTCAAGGATCGAAGATTAGACTTACACTCGGCATATCACTCGAGGCAGAACAGGCATCTTATACTGACTTTGCGTACGAAGCGAACAGCTTAGTCCTCTACAGCTGCTACTCAAAGTTCAACCCCCTTGTAGGTTAATCTGAGATTTCGAGAATGTCTGTTGATTCATTTACAACAGTAGGTTGTACTCCAGTAGTTCGTCACTGCAGTTATCTGGCCTTCTGAAAATCAAATGTGCAGAGACGTCCACGTAACGCAGTCGTTGGCACGATCCGGTCGAATATAAAATCCCCTCCCTAACTCAATCCCGAGTTTACTCTACACACATTCACACCTCCTCATTTCTATCCATATCCTGAAAGGCACTGATAGCACCTAGTAATATACCACAATGACCTTATTCCCCCGAATCCAGCTCTTCGAGTTCATGGACCTCCCCTGGTGCCCTGAATGGTTCCGGGTCTACGCTCAGTCCTTCCTGGTGGGACTATGGAACCTCTCCATCCCAAGCATCTCAGTTTCCACCTTCGCCGCCGCTGCATCCGATACGATCCTCGAAAACTTCCCAGACCTGTCCTCGTTCACTTTCGTCGATCTCTGCACCGGAGCCGGCGGACCAACACCCCTCATTGAGTCCCGACTCCACAACTCCCTCAGGCAGCAGGGGAAGAGCGCCGTGCGGTTCGTCCTGACGGATCTATACCCAGCTCTAGAGCAGTGGAGAGATATCGCGGCGAAGCATGAGAATATCACATACGTGGAGGAAGCGCTGGACGCGAGGAACTGCAAGCGGATTGCAGGGCCGGGACGGAAGGAGGGTCGGATGCTTACTGCATCGTTCCATCACCTTGACGATGAGACGGCTATAGCTGTTCTCGGGGATGCGATTTGGGAGGCTGATGCGTTTATGTACCTCCCGTTTCTTTCTTTCTTTTCTAATCTTATATTCTATATGACCCGTCAAGCTGAGGTCATACCAACGTGCCCTACTTTTTAGAATTCAAGAAGGCGTGCAGCGGGATATCACGTCCCTCCTAACCTGCCTATTCGGATGCCTCTTCTACCCGCTCGTCTATACGCTTGCAGCACCGCAATACTGACGCTCACCCGTGCATCTGCTCTTCACGTACCTTATCCCCCTCATCTCAGTCATTATGGCATTCGACGGGGTCGTCTCTGCAGCTCGATGCCGTACACCCAGGGAAATAGAGAAGCTTGTTGAGCGGACTGGCCTTGATGTCAGGGAGTGGGAGTTTGGGAGTGGGAGTTTCGTGTGGGAGGAAGGTGTGCATTCGTCGTGTTCTCTGTGCTCATTGGTTTGCTGGGATGAAGAGGGGAGCTATGGGAGGAGGGCAGGGGGAGACCGGACCTGACATTGGGGTGGCAGAGTAGTTTGCCTGGCAAAACAGGGCTTGTGGAGGAATAAGGTTGGTGGTACGTCATGCAAATCGGCTGGCGCCGTTGCTCCATTGTAACTGTAGCGCTGATCCTACCGAGTCCGAGAAGTAGACAGAGATGGGTGTACGATTAATATGTCTGCCAAACGACTATTCTCTCGTAGAATTAGAGTACCATGGATTTCTGAAAAATTAATCAAAAAATCCACCCTGCTTAATAATGTCAAAAAAAGTAAATCCGCTTTGTCTGTTGTCCGATATGGTGTAACGGCTAACATCGCCGCCTTTCATGAAATGAAAGTGTCTTGTCCGCGGCAGCTCGGGGTTCGATTCCCCGTATCGGAGATTAATTTCTTTTTGTTTCCTCCGATCCACTCTGCTCGGAGGAGGTGCTTTTCTGTCAAGGGATTTATTGGGAAGAGAGGGGGTTCTTATTCTTTTTGGACGGTTGTTGAATGCCCGAATTTGATTGTGCGGATCGATTGTGTCCGGGCCGCATACAGGAGAGACAGATATAGACCAAAAACAAGTAGATGGCGGTATATTAGACTAAACCAGAAAATCTTGATGGTATCAATCATGACACATAAACCAACCCGAAATTATAGAGTATCATTACCTTTATATCGTATAGTTGAGAAAAGGAACATGCCACTCATGTCCCCGGATACGGAGTAACTTTCGAAGAAGGCGAAGAGTTCGTGGTGTTAGTCCTGCCGAAGATAGATAAAATCGACTTCGACCTCGTAGGCTTGATCGGCTCGTGCCTTATGGGCTCGTTCTCTCCACGACTGGCCTTGTCTTTTTCCTCCTTCCCTCCCGCAGGTGGAGTAGTCTTGCTTTCTCGATCCCTTTGTGCTTCTTTGATACCCTCGCGGACTTCAGTGATGGAGGCACCTTGTGCTGCGGTTGTTGTCAAGGTCTCCGTGCTTCGAATCTGCGGAACCCCTCCATTGGGTGCCTCTTGGTTCAACTTCTCGATTTCCTCTCCGGTTACGAGGCGCTCATTCTCGAGACGGACCTCACGACCGCGTTTGTGGCAGTACCAAAGGATAAATAGGAGGACTGTCATGATCGTTAGCCCATTTAACACAAAGATAACTGACTGTAACGTACTGAATAAAGCCAGCGACCAGAGAACGTTCATCCCGAGCACCGCCGGGAATCGAGCCCTAAGGAAAGCCATGATGGATCGCAGCATCCCCACTATCGCAGCTGGCTTCCCAACCAACTCTTTCAAACTGGGTAGATTCAGGCCCATTTTATTAGCCGCCGCAGCTGCCTTCCCAATGTTTTCCACGTTGACACCGCTCTGGCTGGCTCGCTCCGCGGCGACAGCAATCATCTCGGGGGCTAATGTTTCCGTCCACCGTTCGGGAAGCTTTTCAATGAGCTTTTGAAGGAAGTTCGGTAACTTCGAGTATGTATCCTGTAACTGTCTGTTGCCGTTTGTGAGTAGCATTTCGAGATCATGGTAAGCTGTCGGGACGCCGTTGATTAGATCTTTGAAGATAAGCTTAAATTTGCGAAGCAACTCTTGCGTTTCATCGCTAATTGAGAAGACTTTGTTATTGTCGGCGGCCAAGTTTAACCGGTCGAGGATCTCGGTTATATCTTCGTTTTCTTGTTTTGTTTCTCTATCGTCTTTGTCTTTGGGGGGTTCAGAGGGCTCAGGGGCGACTGTGGTTGCCGCACTTTCTGGCTCCTGCTTTCCTGACGTCTAAAAATGAGGTGTTAGATTATTCTCCACAGGAGCTGGAAACACAAGAACTATTGGGATTTTAGGAGAGGCACCTTCTTCTCCTTCTCGCTCTTCTTCCAAATAAAGTTCCAGGGCGACTTCTTCCTCGCCTTCGCCGACGGCTCCCTCTTCACGCCCGTGGCACTTGAAGCCTCAATCACCGACTTCCTCCGCTCCTGCTCCCCTAGTTCCTTACCAAATTCTTCGACCGGCGAAATACGCGCCTGCTGGGCAGTCTCCGTAGCAGCCGGCGATTGTTGTTCTCCATCGGGACCAGGAGTAGCTCCGGATCCTGCTACCTCCGGCGACGAAGACTCAGAGGTGACATTTCTTAGGAATGCTTCATCTTCAGCGGTCAAAACCGGCCCCTGAGATTTCCCGCGGGATTGAGAGGCCGCGGGGTGTTTATGCTTGAAGAGGCTGTTGAGTTGTTGCATCTTGGTATGTTATTTAATAGCGCATGAGTCCGAATAATCTATATTCTGTAAAGGCGTTTCTTATGGGAGTTAACGGGATTAAGGAATGTTATGGAGGCCGAATCCAAGTGGGAAATCTGTTGGTGTTGCTCAAGCTGGGCTGGGATGTCCATCGTTGGGCGATGATATCACTCCTGCCTAAGGCCAAAAGATCTGGCCCCGCTTAAGCCACTGCACCGCCACATCAAATTTCCTTGGTTTTGATTGGCTGTTTTGCGAACTACTCTGGATTCGCCTTGTGAAAGAGAAGCAGCTGTCTCAAGGCCAGAAATAAAGCTTGCATGTCGCTATTTCAGTCAAAGGATACCTATTGAGGCTAATTTGGGAGTTTGAGCCGAGTCGAGCTTCATGTGTACGTAGGTAATGCTGGGGCACGAACCGGACGCCGGAGCTTTACAGGATGGAACATCCAGCTTTTTCGCAGTCTCGGAAATTTTGATGTTGGATTTGTGGTATCTCCACGAAATATAGTTCGATCACTCAAGCAGAAGATGCTTCGGGGAAAGGACATGTTTTGGAGTCCGAGCGTTACGCCGCATTAGTCTCCGATTCGTGCTTTTGCTGCGAAATAGCATCATCAGCCCACATCACCCTCAACCCCGCATTGAGCATGCTTGTTTTCCTCTGTTCAAGGAGCTTCCTTGGAAAGTGTCACCGGGCGTTCCCCAGAGCATTATAGATACGGAGCAGTTTGATCGGAGTTAATGTCTCCACGCTATTCAACAGTGGCCGTTCTCGGCGCCGGGCCGGCGGGCATCTCAGCCCTAAAAGCACTTCACGACGAAAAAGCATTTGAAAAAATCCGAGTATTCGAGAGAAGGAATGTTCCTGGTGGCACCTGGAATTACGACCCTACTCCTCAAAAATTTCCAGGAACGTACGCGTCACCCTCGGCTGCCGATATCTTAGCTCAGAAACCTTCAACGTTTCCAGGAACAACAACCCCGCGAATTGTGGAAGATGCGACAATACCCACGGCGATGTATAGCTGGCTGGACACTAATGTCCCCGCAGAGCTGATGGCATTTACACACACGCCGTTTCCGAATGCCAACTCTCCCGTTTCGACCGAGCGATATGGTGCAGGAAACGCCACGCGTCCGTACCAAGTTGTGTCACAGTATCTTCTTGATTTGGTGGAGAAGTACCGCGAATATATCTCTTTCAATACCACTGTGGTCTCAGTAGAGAAAACGGATGCTGGGAAATGGAGACTGACGTTAAGACAGCCAGAGAGTACTGGAGACACGCACGGTGACTTATGGTGGCAAGAGGATTTTGATGCTGTGGTTGTCGCCACTGGACAGTATAACGTGCCCTATATTCCGAAAATCTCAGGGCTGGATGAGGCCATTCAGACGAATCCTGAGGTTCTGGAGCATGTGAATGCCTTTCGATCCCCTGACGCGTATGCGGGAAAGAAGGTGGTGGTTATCGGGGGAAGCTTCTCAGCTGGAGACGTCGTGGGAGATATCTACACACTGGTGCAAGGCCCACTATATGTGTCGCAGAGTTCACACAGCCCATTCATCACAGAAATATGGCACCTGCCCCAGGTCGAACTGAAGCCGACGATCAGCCACATTCACGGCCAGAGGGCCTCAAAGATCCAAGTCAGCTTCTCTGACGGTTCTGAGGTGGAGGGTGTTGACAAGATTATATTCGCCACGGGATACCGATTTTCATTTCCTTTCCTGTCGCACCATCCTGTTTTGATTGCTGACCGATTACCTGGAGTGTACCAGCATGTCTTCAAAATCGGAGACCCATCGTTGGCGGTCATAGGCCTCGTTCGGGCACCCTTACTATTTCGAATGATGGAATACGAATCCGTGGCTGTGGCACGGTATTATGCCGGACGTGGACGCGAGCTTCCCAGCCAAGCAGACCAACAGAATTGGGAGGTTGGGCGGGTAAAGCTCAAGGGCGATGCGTATGGTTATCACGATGTAACGAGAGAGATGAAGGAGCATATGGAGTTTTTGCGAGATCTGGCTGGACCCCCTGCTGCCGGCGCAGACGCGTACGAACTGCCTCCGATTGCCGATGAGTGGTTGGAAAAATGCTTCTCAGTCTTTCAGCTCAAGGATCAATACTGGGGAAGGGTGAGACGGCGAGAAGAGGAAGCTCGGCTGAACCGAAACACATAGATACTTAGACCGAGCTGAAGATGGTGCGGGAATTACCAGGTCTTCTCAAAAGCTTTCGTCTTCTAGCCTGCGGGGTGCATAATCTCCATGAGTCGCCTGTGACACTCCTCAAATTCGGTAGCTGCTAGATCTTGTCCTTTAAATTCTAGCTCCACTCGAACTTTGATTCGTGCCATTGACTTTCCGTATCGCGAACGGTGGAATTCTACCGGATTCATTTTCAGATCCTCGACACAGTCATACATGACACCCACACGCCTTAATGAGGGTAGGCGAGCGACTTGTGCACACATAACAGCCCAAGATAACCGTATGCCCGTAGGGCCATCGCTGACGTACAACGGTGCGGGGTAGAGGTGTAGATATCGGATACTGCGGCGGGCTGTGTCGGAGAAGCGATCGATTAGAAAGGTCAGAGAAGTTGGATTAGTGGCAAAGCCGAAGGATACGCCGGAGAAGAGAACAGGAAGCGCTTCGTGATAGATTTGATGGCACGTCCTGAGAAGTGCGACGGGAATATAAAGCGCTGGTTTGCGGTTATATATCAACTTGATCTTGGGCGACGGCTTGTAGTAGAGGGTCTGGGGTCGGCAGGCCGATGGATTCCGTTCGGCGGTGATGCGAATAAGCTCGTCCCAATGTGAAGATGATGAAAAAGCGTACTGGTAGATGAGGAAGCGGATCTCGCGGGGTAGAGAGAGGAGGGATGATCGGCCGGGGATTGAGAAGTGGTTGCGGATGGGGAGTGACTCCATATCACTGCTCTCGAGGGAAAGAGTGTTGGAGTCGGTGCTGCAAAAAGAGACAGCATCAGAGTCGGGATGATGAGTCTTGAGGCGCTTTCTCTCCATGGTGTTGGTTTGATGATGATGTGGTGGATGACGCTGCGAGCTTGGGATCACAGCCTCGTCGCTTCCCTTATTCGGCGGTCGATGTAAGGCCCCAGGCAAGCTTTGGCTGCAAATCGCTCAAGCTCCCGATTCCTGAGTCCGAAAATTTTTTTTGTTATTGTGCCCGGAGGACCATTCCACACGATGCCGAGCTATAACACTCGGTTGATTCCCACGAGCAATGACTGATCTCCTCTTTCATGTTCGAGCCTCCATGCCCCGGTCTGGACTGATTTTTGCGCAGCATCATCAAGCGCCACCATACAGCCCTAGCTTGTGACTGACGGAAGCTATGAGAAGCATATTGACCAGCTTCCCGTTTCGCCGCTAACAGATCAATAAACTAGCTCTCTATGCGCACTCTGCTCCGCCCACGAGAGCAGAGTCTCCCCGTTGCCATGACAGGTGTCTGTGGAATCATGCCTAGTTGATGCACACGGCTATCTTTCCTCGCAAGTGGCTCCATGGTCTGGGTATGTCCACCTCGTACACTGCGCCACAGCAATGTCTGGTGTCAATATCAGGATCGCTGAACTCTACCACAGTACGAGTGCTGCTGGGTTGGATAGAAGGCCTTATACCTTTTTGCGAAGCTTGGCCTATCTCTTCCAGTGGTCTTTGTTCGGCCTAATTATTGAGTAAGGAGCTTGCAGCTTCATATACTACTAGATGGGAAATCTCTGGGTTTGGGTACTGTACTGGCTGCGGATTTTCAGCCGTGGTTGGTGTGTCCATCGAACAAACAGGGATGACTTACGAGATCTAGGAGTGAAAGGTGTGGTTTGGGGTGAGATGGGAGCTGGCAAAACGATGCGACATCTCGATACATCTAGATACGAGGCAGTGTTGCCCGTTGCATATCTGCTACTTCAAACGAGTTCCCTGGTCAATATATTATATTCGTCTCCCGCTGGCCTATCTTCATTCGTGGGTACCATAAGCAATTGAAAGAGCGGAGATGGTACAGAAATGGGCAGCAGATGGTTGGCAGTCTCTTCAAGTTGTACAAAACACAAACCAGATCCAAAGAACGGGCATCATAATGTCATTATTAACGCGGTGCAAAGAAAACACGGTTTCGTTGCGGTTGGCCAGCCTGGGAGCGCGAACGTAAATCAATCCAAATCAGGGACTGTCGCATCTTGTTCTGGCAATCTGGTGTAAACGATGTGCTTTGAGTTGAGTTGGTACAGAGATTTTTTTTAGGGGGTTTTCTGTTTTCTGATTGTTGTGCAACGACTGGTCTTTCATGGGGAGAGGCTGAGACTGCTTGAGCATGAGTATCTGGAATAAAAGTTTGAACGACGGATAGTATTTACCTCAGCTCCCCAAGATCGTCCATATGATTGCACATTGCAACAAACAGATCAAAAAAGAACTTGTGACCCATCTCCATTTCGAATTGCATGGTTCCACTGCGCTTGAAGATGTCGCGGGTACGAATGATCATAGCCAGGTAATGAGCGCGCAGTCGGTACTCTGAGTCCGGGGTATTGTCGTATGCGTACCGCGCGGACCGGATAATGACCTCAATAGGAATCCCGGTTTGCAGACCCTGCTTGCGGAGAGCAAGATCCTTGAGTTCCTCCAGGCCATATTTCTCCGCCGCACAGTACACGGCAGTATCCCGGAGGATGAGATCCCCCACTCCAGAGTGGAAAATTGTCGCTTGGCTCAGACCGCTGCCGCCGGGGTGGTGCTCGTCCTGGAAGGTCTCGAGTTCCCATGTCTTCCGGCCTCTGTTACGTTGCAAGCGCGGAGTATAGTCGCCCTTGTACAGGAACTCGAGAACACAGGACAGAATCTCAGGCTCCCTGTAGGTATGTTATTAAACTGCCAAAAAAAAGGAAGAGAGTGGCATATATACTCGTCTGGTAAGAGCAACGCCTTGTTCACGCTTCCTATCGGAAATTGGTCCTTAAGTACCGAGTCGAAGAAGGGAGAGCGCGAGAGAATGTTCTCGTGGGCTACGAAAAGGCGCTGGTCCCGACTTACAACCAGGGTAACTATAGGGCTCAGGAGCGGACTAGGGCTCAGTTAGCACCGGTACAATACCCCGAGCAAGTATGCCGAGAGCGACTTACTTGTCCGTTGGACTTTCCAGAGACTCCTGCATCTTCATCTTTGCATGCCCGTCGAAAGACTTCCTGGGGGCTTTAGTGGCCTTGGCCACCTTGTCCCGCGAGCAAAAAGAGCGTCTGACAACCATAGCGTTGCCGTTGCTATCCATCCACTTGACCAGGAACGATACGAGAGCTAGCCAAGTGTAGAGGCAAAGGAGCGACAGAAGAAACCAGAAGACAGGAAAAGAGCGGACGGCGTAGTCAGATGAAAACAACGACGTAGCCGAGTCACGCACGTTGCATGAGAAGAGCCCTGGAAGCCTTTCCAAGACAAGATCCGTCTCGTAGTTGAAGGCCTTCATTGACGAGAATGAAAACCGACTACTGACGAGCGAGAAGGAACGACGTCCTGGAAGAGCAGCTTGCGCGGACGCGCATCTACTTATTTCGTCAAGAAATAAAGATGTAGATGCCCGTAGCGGAGATTCGGTCGGCTCTGTGAAGCGTGGGGAGAAAGAAAAGAAGAGACAGGTCGAAGCGCCGACGATGATGACCAGATACAAGGCAGCAGCCGCGAGATCATGTGATGACTCGAAGATGCAGTCATGTGCTGCAGATGTTGATAAAAGGGCATTTTTATCGAGGCCATTGGAGGGGCAGACAATTAGTTGCGCTGTTAGGCATCAAATTCACCCAATCAGGGCGAGCGAGGCGGCTGAGCGAGGGCTGTGCAGCGTCCAGTCAGCGTCGTTATCGAGACCTTGATGTGATCGCTGGTGTAAACTCTTCAGAGCAGATTGTAAGGAAGGTCAAGGGAGGAAAGAATATCACTACTGGAAGTTAAAAAGGATTCTGATGAGTTGGACAAAGACTCGGACAAGATGGCAGTACATACACTATCCTCTGACATTATTGCGACGAACATGGTATTGCAACAAACGAAAAGAGAACGGCCGAGCGCCCACATAGGAAAACCATGATCGGAATTGCAAGCTTGTTACCCGTAAACTCAACAGCGCCACATATGCATACACTTATACACCACAGGCATGCCTTGTAGTATTTGTAACCTGGGAGAAGTTAGTCCGTCATGCTGCCTTCTTTCTACGTCCACGTTTCGGCTTCTCTGCAGATGGCTCGGCTTCAGCGTCATTGTCGTCCTGCTTCTTCGCTTTCTTTGCGCGCTTTGAGGCAGGAGTAGCAGCTGAATCTTCGTCCTTGGCTTTGCGGCCCCGTTTCGAAGACTTGGTCTTGGCCTGGGCAGGAACAGGTGATTCCCCGTCAGTTTGATTGTCATCAGAAATGGGCTTATCCTTAGGGTAGCCGGTGGACTTCCTCTTGGGCTTTCTGGGCCTGGTCTCCTCGTCCTCATCTTCGGCGACCTCGAAACGACTGCGTTTCTTTGGTTTTGAAGTTTTGATGGGTTCCTCCTCCTGGGATTCTTCACCCTTCTCCTATAAAGCGGTTGAGCTCTTGCGCTGGTTCTCTGGTTCACGAAGGAAAAATAATGTGCATACCTTATCTGAAGCCTGAGCTGCCTTCTTCCTAGGAGTACGCACCCGGAAGCCAGATTTACCGGGCTCATTCATCTCGGGATCCTATACAGCGTTAGTCGCCCTTTCTCCCTCGGAAGTGGCTGATTGACGTCGAAATCGCGTAAAAAAAAAAATAGAGAACACTCACCCCCTTCCAATCCTCGTCATCAACGTGGCCCTGATCCAGGGCCCTGACGACCTTCTCCTGCATCTCGGAGGGGAGCTCGTCATATCCATCAAGCAAATCGAGATCTCGGTCATCGCCTTCCCCAACAAGCTCCTTAATATTGCTGACAATCTTGGGCGTAACGCAACCCCTGCAGGCTCCGTCAACCGAGGCTCCTTGAAAAGCTCCAAGCTAAAAAATAGGTGAAAACGAGGAGAAACAAAACTAACCAGTGCCGCCAGAAGAAGGCTTGGATTCTCTCGGTGTCGACCCATGAGCCGAATCGCAGCTCGCCCTGGGGGATCTTGACCTTGTTATCTTTGCATTCCTTATTCGTGCAGCCTGCGCGGCCTGTGCGCGCTAGTTCTGTTTTTTGCATTAGAAGTCTACTTCAACGAGAATAGGCCAGGCGGGGATAGATTCTTACCTACGCGGTAGGATGGCATGTTGACGCGACTCAAACGCAGTTTGAGAACGGAGTTCTACTTGAGCAGAGAGATAAACGAAATGAAGAAAATTCGAGATGAGAAGGAGATGGATAATAAGGACTATCTGCAACAAGGTAAGAAAAAGAATAAGTTCAAAGAATGGAAGGATGAAAGAGATGAAGCTTGAAAGACCGAGGAGCCAAGGGTCGGCGAGCGACCCAAACGGAACCCGCCAAAGACCAAGTCCGCAGCAGGGTTGACATATTCCCTCCACAAGAACACGCTCTCTTCTGGAAGAAAGTACTCTTTACTCTTGCCCTGTTTTCTGACATCTAGGCCCCAATTGAATGGGAAATTTACATAAAAAAGAACGTCGAGTCGCATGCCTGCAGTCCGATAACAGAGACCCGTTCCGTGTTTCATCCATTCAAAGACCGAACCTTGCGACAGGTCAACAAAAGGCTCCAAATATCGGTGAGATGACACGGAGAGCTCAGTCGTGCTGGTACTTCCAAATGAAAAGAATCTTTTGAATTCAAAACTACCTTGCAGAGGTAAGGCAATCTATCTCCAATTATGATACAGCGAACAGGTTTTCAAATGTCCAGAAGCCCGTCGAACGCAGGTCAGCCTCTCACGTAGTCCCCAATAAGCACCTCGAACTGTCAATATCTGACTTAAGCTTCTGTAAAGATTCAACATGCTTTTGCAACGTGATAGCAGCACCAACGCTCAGCCGAGACAAAAACTCTGACGCTCTGAGCTCCTGGCTGTTCTCCTGCGAGGTTGTGCGGTTATGGTGTTCAATCAGCTTGAGCGCCTCTTCGATGGCTTTGCGTAGTAGCTGCGGACGCGTAGAAGAGGGGCTCGGGAGATAATTCCAAATCAATACGTCCTCTAGTCCGCGAACAGGGCGCACGAGAGCGTGCAAAATATATTTGCGTGACATCAGAAATGCTTTCTCGGTATACTGAGAAGATTCGACGCTGCCGCTACCTTCGGCGGCAAGGGTTTCGTATCCGGCCTCGTCTGAAAGAGCTTAGCACATGGAGTGGATTTTGATAGTGGGAAGCGTACTATAGAATGGTGCTTTGACCAGGACCAGTCCTAAAATGGAGACTAATATCTGCAATACTGTCGATTTCTCAGATGACCAGGCCTCATGAGTGTTTTGGGCCTGCCATGTTCCGAGAAGGCTGAGACAGATTCTCCCGTCATTGTAAAGGTTGGGATTGATAGGTGATCCTTGTCCAGCAGACCAAGCGTGAAAAAATGCCGAAGGTGGATGAGACGGAAAGTCTGGGTTAAAGCTCATATCGATCACAAAGGGAGCATACTCATATGGGGTGCCTTGAGGTCCTATGAACATGATCCGCAAGAGGTCCATCCTCGACTCCCATGTTCGTACAAATATTCCAAGTGGTAGCGAAGTTTTAAGAATCTCAAATTCCTTCTGGATGCGCTTCAGGCGTGCCCCGAGTGCTCCTGAATTGCTGCTGGCTATGAAATGGTGATCCGAGGGAGGTGAATCTTCCAATATAGCAAAGCTTGGGGGACATGAAATTGGCTCGGCAAAACGGAGAATAGGTAGTGTCCTGGGCTGCGGAGATACTGGAGGAGCCGTGTCGTCAACAAGCGGGGCTTCCCTACATGGTGTTTCAGGGCTATCGAGACGTATCTCCGACACGCCACTTTCCCCCAATTTCCCGATCCCAACTATCGTATATGAAGCACGAACGGGGTCATCCAAATCAGTAATGCCATGGCTTGTCACTTTTGTATTCGGATCAAGGTCGATGATATTGCCATCGGGATAGTCGTTCTCCCTGCTCTCATATGCTTGTGAGGCTAAGGAATAATCTCGCGAGCTGGACGGGCCTGCGCTTTCAACGGTCGGTGTTTCGGGTGGCGACAAAAAGATAGGTGGTGCCGGGTCACACCAATCAATTACCGCTAGGATTCTCTCCAGGGGAACCTGGATATCGCGGCAGGCAGGAGCGCCGGGAAGCCGAACGGTGATGATTCCGCTGGTATCCATGGCCACAATCGCCCCGAAGAAGTCAACAGGAGCCATCGATTCATCACTTTGAATGCTGTATCGCCGGCGCAGAGGAGGTGCACGGATGGTAGTTGTTTCCTTGAACCATTCGGAGGCTACTATTTCCGACTTCATAGATTGGAGATAGTTTGAAAAGCTTGAAAAGATATCTGGAGCAAGGAGGTCTTTCCGGCGGGAGCTGGCGGCGGGATTGGCCTCTTCCATAGATGATGGAGATATAGCTGACCGATCGACAGAAGTTGGGACGAGGATCACTAAGTTATCCAGCGCCTTGTTCAGAGCAGACAAAGTTGCAAGCTCGTACGCAGACACTTTTGTGACCGTATCACTCAGTTGACCCAAGGACGAGCGAGGACTAAGTGCGTTTCCCCCTTTAATTAACTCGACATTCGAATTTTGAAACCAGCGGACAGACGCTATCTGGTCTCGACTATCAACTGCCTGAATCACGCCAACTTTTGGCACGTGTAATGTCCCTTCCATTCGGTCCCGAGAGGAATATGGTAGAGAGCTCCGGTCAGTATGAAAAGCCTCATCCACGGCTTTGATGCTGTCTTTCAAGGCAGTAAACTTTCCCGGCCATAAATGGTCCTCAAATGTGCCGCAGGTGCGCAGCGAAACGGCAGCTTCGGTGGAGCAACTCCCATCTTGCCACCGTACCACAACCTCAGTTTTAGAAGATACGATCCGGTAGATGTTCAAATCATATCCAAAGCTTTGATCTACCGGGATATGGCAATAGCCGGGATAATTGATTGCTGCGTTTATAGGGTCACGAAACCGGACTCGCTCCCCAATATCAAGCACTGACCCAAAGCTCGATTCCGGAGAACCCTGAGTCGGCGGCTGCCCAAAGTTGCACTTCACAGCTTTTCCCTGCAATGCTGACAGTCTCAGGACCTCACGATCAGGGCTACGTTCATGTGCTCTGGTCGAAAACACGTTGGGACATAGCCAGTCGATATGGATATCCTCTATTGGTGTAGCCAACACATAAGCTTGCACTACTGGCCCTTGATGTCCGGGCGGAAGATGTTTTCGGCTAATATTTGATGTTTCGGTGAGGATGAATTGACCAGGGCTGATGTCGTCTATGTGCGAAGCCAAAGTGAGCATATGCTTCCCATTACCTAGATTGTGGGATGTCGCTCCTGGTAATGTCGGGGAAAGTTGGGGGTCAGCACGAAGAGGAAGCTCTAAGGCAGACGGGTCTAGAGGAGAGATGACCCCGGAATCTGGAAGGAGCAGAACCGCGTCGCGCTCAACTTCCACAATTTTCCCTAGTTTCTGACGATAAACGATATAATCGTCTTCGGAGAATTCTTCGATGCCTATTATATCGCTTTGACGAACACCATAGATCAAACGAGGGTCAACCTCAGGATCCTCAGTTGTCGGAGGGCCATCAACGTTACCGAAAGGTCTTTCGGTGAACCTGATAGGGAGACAGTCCCCTGTTATGGGGTCGACTGGCTGAAAGGCAATGGGCTCAAGGGTGTACTCCGTTGTTGCGCTGATGGTCATGCCAACCATCGTGTCATCCGCCTGTCGCTTCACCGTCATACCAAGTACGAGAGGGCGGTCGATGAGCTCAAGATCATCCACATGGATAAGAGAGCAGCCAAGCGGAGATTCACAGAACCCAACGAAGACATATCCTTTCGGCGGCTGGCCATCTTAGAATGCTCTGGAGAAAGGAAGGGAGTAACCTACCACGCCGGTTGCCATGAACCGCATGAGATCAGTTTCTGGGAGCTTGGGCCATGGAATAATTGTTATATCGGCCAGTGGTCCATGATCATCAACCTTAAGACACTGTCAATTCGCAGTGTTTGACGGGTTGCATTGGGGGACCCGTAGCATACATCGTAAGGGGTTCTCTATCACGCTATTAGCTGAGCCAGGACATGGTCATCCAGCTCAGAACTCACCAGAACATACCCGAGCCGAGAGGGGTCCGATTTGAGACAACATGCATCACCGAGTCCGAGCTACATATCACCGACTTAGCAACCGAGCTCTGGGCCGTGAATCAGTCCCGAAAACCGGTAAAGCAGAACTACAGCGGCTAGACGCCCCCGGGTGCTGGTAGGTACTCTTAGACGGGCCCCGCATCAAGGACTAACCTCATTATTTCTTGCTCCAGCTTGAGAGGTTGCGGTGGGGGGAGCGAATCCCGGATCCATTTGGCAAACAGCGGGGTAATCAGACTGTTGTCAAGTCTTGGGACGACAAATAACGCTCAGTTGACAAATGGCATGAGTACGACCCCTGCGGGGGGAGCAATAGTCAGCCCAAATTACACGGGGGAGAAAAGTAAAGATATCCAAAGCACAGAGCAAAAGAAACAAGCAATCAAGAAAGGAACGGGTAAAAATGAACGAGACGAAACACAGAAGAGTGGAAGAGTGGGTAAGATCTATAACAATCGAGACAAGTCGAGTGCAGCAGTCTGTCACATGCACAGCGTCAGGCATGATACACAGGCCCGCTCACAGCCCGAGTGGCCGGAGATTTGCAACAAACAGAAATGCTGGACTCGGTCTTGGATCGAGTCTAGCATGAATCATGATGTTGTTGACAGGGAACCCCTCGGTCAAGTTGTGCTCCTGACGATCTGATCCACCGGGAGGACTCGCCCGAGAGCCAGCGGAGATCACTACTTTTTTGCTCCTTGCATCATCACCGTCACGATTCAGCTCCACCACGAGTCCTCCTGACGCGTCCGTCCACTCCTTTCAGGATCTCAAATCTACTCATTTCGCCGGCCACTCGGCCCAAACCAAACCTTATCGGCTCCTTTCACATCCAACCTCATTCGGAGCTTTAGCGCTTTGCGCAACCCGTCCTTGTACTTGGTACCAGCAGTCCATCAACACATCGTCTCACAAAGCCACCGGAGCCAACTAAAGCAATCCCATCGAAATGTCCGAGCCAGGCCCCGAGTCAATCCCCACAAGCGCCGACCCCCGCAGCAAGCGTCCGGTCAAGCGCCGCGCCGTAACCCCCCACGGCGAACAGGCCAGCCAAATTGAACATCTCTTCCGCGACCCCAGCAAAGAAATCCGACTCCCCACCGCATCCCAACACAGGAGTGCTTCATCGCTCCCTGCGCCCCCGGAAATCGTCGCAAACGTGCAGGGTTCGTCGGCTGGTGCGGGATCGGGCGAGTTCCACGTTTACAAAGCGAGTCGAAGACGGGAGTATGAGCGGTTACGGCTGATGCAAGACGAGATTGATCGGGAGAAGGACGAGAGCGAATGGGCGAGGAAGATGGAGGAGACAAGGAGGAAGGATGAGGAGAAGACGGAGAAGAACCGGAAGAGGAGGGAGAAGAGGAACGCCGCGAAGAGGGGGAAGAAGAAGGGGGGTACTACTGGTGGCGGAGGTAGTGGTGATACTGGGAAGGAGATGGATGGAATGGATACTACAGAAGATGGGAAATACGCGACGAACGGGTCGATGGATGGGATCCATGAGGAGCCTTCTGTCGAGACGCCTGGTGTCATTATTCATGAAGATTGAAGGTGCTGTCATACGAAAAAGCGATGCACGGATTGAAGATACCCACTGTAATTTTAGTCTAGGATATTCATACAAATCAAGTCAGAATCATGCAGCATTAGGTACGCGTTTTTGTTTTCCCTAAAATCCTAACGTCTATTCTTCCCCACCACCGCTAGCAGGAGCCGCCTGTTGTGCCGTCTTACCACTGCAGATATCATCAACGCGAAGCAGGAGGCACGCAGACTGTTTATGGTTAGGTAATGGACTTGACAGTCTTAAATTTACGGTGCTTACCTCGACAGCAGTCTTAATGCTCTGAAGCTTGACCGCTTCAGGCTCCCAAACACCATATTCCTTCATATCAACCAAGGCACCAGTGTCCCCGTCTAGACCCCATGTGGTATGGCCTTCAACATGCTTCGCCCTCATGCGGGTGAGGACTCGAATAGGACTGGCCCCAGCGTTCTGTGCCAGTGTCCGGGGAATAACCTCCATGGCATCCGCCACAGCCTTGTAAGGCCATTGTTGGACACCCTCGATTGACTTGGCTAATTGACTGAGCTTGACGGAGACAGCCATCTCGATGGCACCGCCACCAGGGCTGAGGCGGGGGTGGAAGATAACGTTCCGAGCCACAGACATGGCGTCCTGCAGATTGCGCTCGATCTCATTGATAATGTCCTTGGATGGACCACGGAGGAGGATTGTGCAAGCCTTGGGGTTTTTGCACTTCCTGAGGAAGGTGAAATATTCGTCACCAATCTTATCGATCTCGAAAAGCCCGCACTCGGTTCCAACGTCAGATTCTTGGAGGTCGTCCACACGGTTGACGATCGTGGCACCCGTAGCTCTGGCAATGCGGTTGTTGTCCGTTTTCCTCACACGGCGGAGTGCTGTGACGTTGGCCTTCATCAAGAAGTGTTGCGCAAGATCTGGAGATAATGTTAGAATGGTAACTCATCCAGCAGGCTAAGATATCCCTACCAGAAACACCCTTCTCGGTGATAACAACGTCAGGTTTCAGGGCCAAAATAGCGTCACACATGTGTTTGACCTGCTCTTCTTCAATCTGCAGAATGCGGTTCCAGTCGTCTTCCTTCGAAATCTCAATGTTCGTCTGTGATTCGCCCTTCTTATATTCCAGTGGACAGTCCAGGAGCAGGATCCTGGGGTTCTCTATTCTCCTCCGCATCTTCGGGTGGGTGATGTCCTTGTTGACCATCACACCGTCAATAACCTCGCTGTCTTCAATCTGGCCACCAGGGATCTTCTCAATACGGGCGTATCGCTTAATGTCAACCTCTCTCTTGCCACCACCAGCATCGAACGAGACTGTGCGGACAGCCTTCAGCGCCAAGTCACACATTAGATCCGACCACCTTGAAACGAACTTTGTGCCAATGGAAGATTTGATAAGGGTGTACATCGCTTTGTCGTCATCAATATCCACGGGTAGTGAGACCTCCTCAACAATCGCAAGTGCATCTGCTAGAGCGCGTTTGAAGGCGGATATAATGACAACCGGGTGGATGTTACGTTCGAGCTGAGGAAGGGCCTGGGCGAGCATTTCACCCGCTACAACAGTCAGCAACAGGTCAGAGAGGTTAACAGTTCCACATAGTGAGCCGTACCGAGGATTATAACAGTAGTCGTCCCGTCTCCGACCTCCTCGTCTTGGGTACGGCTGAGCTCAATCATGCTCTTAGCAGCGGGGTGCGAAACTTCAATTTCTCTGAGAATAGCATGTCCATCATTCGTAAGAACAATTCCTCCCATAGGATCCAGCAGCATCTTCAGCATGGCCTTGGGTCCGAGACATGATCGAATAATATCCGCAACTCTGCGAGACAGTCTATTAGATTCGAAGTGGGGTGTAGGTAAAACTTCCACGTACGTCTTTGCAGCAGTAATATTCGACAACTGAGCTTTCCGACCGACCTGTCTCTCACCACCATTGGTGTCTGGCGGGTGTTAGCTCTCTGCGGGGAGGAAAGGTCAACTTTCTCGGTCAACGTACTCATCACCACCACCGGAGCCTGCATTTTGGCGGTACTTTCGGGACTCGTGGGGGATAAAAAGGAGAAAGCAAAGAATATTCCGCGACAACAACAAGTTATGGACCAAGCTAAGAAGCAGATGGTCAATCGGGCTGCGTTCTGAGGAAGGAGATCTGGTGTTGTTGTGCCCGCCTTCACCTTCAAATTTCCGGCTCTTGTCGAAGTGGGATTGCGAACTGGGAGCTCACGGCCACTAATCTCCTTCAGGCTTAGTGTGTTTCTACTCCTGATGTACGAAAGGTATTTCCTTCGGGCTCCTGCCTGATGAATCCCTGCCTCTTAAACAACTCTATCATGCATCAGGTTGTCAACTCTCTTCAATTCCAACATTATGCGTCACTAGTATGCGCTCCCAAAGATTATCGTTACATTCAAGCCCACAAACCCCATAGAAACCCATCCGTCCCAACCCAAAATTTCGAATATCAACCAATATTTGTCATCCATCAATCGGAGCAGCCTTCGGACAGCAAAGCCGAATCAACCCTGGAAGAACGCTTTCACTCGCTGTATCTTTGAGCGCACATGGTCACGCACCACAGGCATTAACGACAAACATCTTTTCAATGGCTCTGGCGACACCTGCCCCCGTCGCTCCCGAACCTTCTCCTCAGCCCTCGCTTCATACACATAGTATGGTCCAGCACATCTCCACGACATGTATTGACCGTACGATGACTCCCTCCGACCACGGCATACGGAGACGTAGTATCCTCCCCCTGCAGCAGTCTCAGCACAAGCCGTGCAGGGTATACGAGAGCCACTAAGATCATATAAACCAGCAGCACAGGTGTCCCCATGTCTAGCCCTACAGTCCCTCTAAGTCCACAAGAGGCCGGAACCCACGCATGCCTCACAGGGCACCAGGTCATCCCCTCCGGGCGCGAGATGCTTGGATCATACTCGTTCATAATCTGAGCCTCCAACTCCCTCGCGGCTGCAACCTTTGCAAGCATATTCTGGTACCATCTCTCCGCGTAGACCTTCTCGTTCTCGTAACGATTCGACTCATGACTCCGCATTCGCAGATGTATATTCTGTCTGCATTCCTTCTGTAATCGGTGGACTCGCTCGAGTTGGATCTCGCGCATGGTGTTCTGGAGGTGGAGGGGGAGGTTGGAGAGTGCAACCTCGTCGAGCTCGAAGATGACTTCTTCTTCGTCAGCTATGGAGTTGGCGTCATCGTTTGCGTGTGCCTTCCCTGGGGGATTATGCTGAGCGGCCCGTGGCACTCCGTTGCGAGTCTTGATGGCGGCGGGATTGCAGTAGTTTGTCTTCACCGGTGGTTTGGTGCGAGATGGCATTTTGCTTGGCTGTTGTTTCTGTAGGAAGAGGTGCTCTGAGGCTGCTGTCGAAGATATTTGGATGAATGAAGGCTAGGTGGTATGAGCTTTGAAGCTGCTCGTGGAGGAATGGGTCGAGGAAATAGATGGGAAATCGGAGATTGAAGGAAGAGAATAATGGATAACCGAGTCTCTTCCTCAGCTCGTTGTATTTATTTGCCTGTTGCGAGAGAGTTCTGTGAATGAAGTATGTTTGTAAACAAGCAAGTCCCTTAAGGTCAATTCTATTCACTATGCAACATGGCGATGTTTCTATAGCAATATGCATTAGGCATATGAGAAGATTATACGCAATATCCTTCCAACTTCTCTGCTATGTGAGATGTTATCTACTCTTCTCTCCTGTTAATGTGACTGGCTGTTAAATAAAAAAGTTGGGTATCGAATGTATTTCAAACATTATAGTACAGTCGCCTAGGCAAAGAGGAGATTATATATGATGTATACCCCAAACACTCATCGCGCTCATGAATCAGTACTCCCGACTCTCACCAATGTCACAAACATCAAACACTCCAGTTTCGGGTATTTCATGCTTCTTTAATGCCTCCTTGAGCTTCTTAGGAGGCTCAAGCACGTCCTCTTCCGTCAGCACCCAAGTGCCCCAATGCATTCCCAGTGCCTTCTTGCATTTGGTATCTTGGAAGATCTCAACGGCATCGTGAGGGTCCGAGTGTATCGCGCTCATGAAGAATCGCGGATCATATGCGCCAATCGGGATTAAACCGAGATCAAATGGACCGCGAAATTCGCCTACCTGCTTGAAAGCAGGGCAGGAAGGGAAGTTATATTCTGGAGCATGATCATCCACGCCATCTGGAAGCTCCGGTACTGTTCTATAGCCGGTGTCTCTATATGAAGTTTTGAAATTAGATGCGATTTGTTAGGAAGATACAATTTGAGCAACGCTTACCCGGCGAAGTAGACCTTGCGCCCCCCCGACTCAACATACCACGAGGCCCACAGAGTCTTACACCGGTCAAATGGAGTTCTTGCACTGAAATGCTGACAGGGTAGACAGCCGATTCGGGCTTTGATATCTGCCGGTTTTGAGCTCGCATCGCCGGCGGTGTCCTCTACACGGGATGCGGATTGCGAGGGAGAAAGTAGAATATCGCGCTCATCCCACCAGTCGAGCTCCGTCACATTCAGTATGCCACTGTTGATAAACCACGTCTTGTTTCCAAGGGGTACAAAGAAATGACAGTTTGGGTGTCGCTTGTGGATATCTTTGACAGTGGGAAGGGAGAGATGATCGTAATGGTTGTGGGAAATCACCACGGCATCAATGGTGGGGATATCCTTGATCTCGCAAGGCGGTTCTGTATATCGCTTCGGCCCTATCCAAGACAGTGGAGAACATCGATCCTCAAAAACTGGGTCGAACAGCACGCGTAAACCGCCGGGGAACTCAACATAGTAGCATGCATGCCCTAACCATGTTGCTCGTAGGGTAGACGTTTCTCGACTTGGTAGAAAATCCGGCTTCTGCACCGGGACGGTTGGAGGGGTGGTGTCGGGGCGGTTGGCCTTACCGGATACGAAGCGCCTTGGAGATGGTTAGGGGTTTGCGCGTGCCTCGGTTCGCTCATTCCACTCACCACAGAACTTGCCCATGCTTGTTGAAAGGGGCATTCCATGAGCTGTGAGGTAGATCAGTCTTGGACACCAGCTGATAATTTACTTTGTCAACCTACTCCCAAGGATTGTCAAATCCGTTCTTGCAGTGATGCGCTTTCTTGCTCGCATCCTCCGGGCCCTGGGAGGAGGGGGAAGCAGATACGGTCAGGGCGTACAGAGCGGTGGCAGTCGACGAGGCCATTCTCAAATTTGTAGCAGCGAAGCTCCGGGAGAAAGAGAAACTCGTGTTATGCGAACGAATATGAGACCAGCGTCGCAGAAAGGCCTGCATCTTCGCCGCCACGGCAGAACAGATGCGTTATGTAGGTTGGGAGAAGACGGAGGAACGAAGGTTAGGCAGAAGGGACCGACGCGCCACGATTCGAGACGTTGGCTACCAAGTATTGTTCAAGAATTCCAACACTCCAAGCTAGTGGATCACCCATGTTCATCCTTCGTCATGGGTGCCTTTTTTTTTGGCTGATGAAAGCCATGGAAGGGAAGGCCACCGTTATTGCCGGTATCTCCGAGTCGACGCATCCCTATTTCCGGCGGAGGGCTCAAGTCGTCGATTTCAATTTGCCCGACGGTAACCCCCGTCAGACCTCTTTCCACGGCTCTCGTTCATCAAACTTCTCGAGCGGGAAGGTTGCGAGAGATTATTGCACAGAAACCGGGCCTGTAACGGCGCCCAGACCACATCCAGACGCAGCAGATCGGCATGCGGTAGCTCCGACTCCGGGAGTCGATGAGAAGGATCTGATCTGTTTTGCGGCCCTCTCTCTGAAACAACGAACGTTCTCGACTCCCTTGATGGCCCAAACTTGATGGTTGGTATGGACCAGTCTGGACCGACTTCTCCAGGGCCGCTTTCTCCTGGGGATTTTGTCGTCCATCGAAAAAATGAAGCTATTCAAGCCGCGGGGCGGCCGACCGGAGATGGCGGGCTGTGGTCCCAGCTTACGACCAACCCCTTTTTCACAGCGGTAAGAGAACTTGAAATTCGAGATTTTGCGCCAGGCGAAAGTAAATAACCAGGCTAATTCGCTTGCGATCTTAGGGATTCGGCCTTGCAGGGCTTGGGGCGGGACTAAGACTTGCGCAGAAGGGCCTTCGACATGGCGCGGATCTTCTTCGAAGGCGCATGCTCGTGGAGGTTGAGATTACCCACAAGGACGATTCATACCCATGGTTTTTACATTGGATGACGCTTTATCAACAATCGCAGCTCAGTGCAGCTCAGTCAGCAGCCAGCAGGCCTGGTTTTATGGACTCGCTCCTGCGACGACTCACCCCAGGAATGCGCCATCTTTCCATTCAAACTTTGAAAAAGGAACAACCGAACGGAGCCATCCATACTCATTTTACGCTGGTGCCGGGCCCGGGGAAACATGTTTTACGCTACAAGAATGCGTTCATCTTCGTCAATAGGATGCGTGAGTCCAAATCGCAGGATATCACCACAGGTCGGCCTTGGGAGACGATCACCCTGACTACGCTCTACTCACACCGCCATATCTTCGAAGACCTCTTCACAGAGGCCCACACATACGCCGCAAAATCGTTCGAGGGAAAGACCACAATATATCGTGCCGAGACGAGTTCGTGGACACCCTTTGGGGAGCCGCGACGCAAACGTCCACTAGAATCGGTGATTCTGGACGAGGGGGTGAAGGAGCGGATTGTGGAGGACGTCAAGGACTTTCTATCCAGCGGAAAGTGGTACCATGATCGTGGAATTCCCTACCGCCGGGGATATCTCCTGTACGGCCCACCAGGGACTGGCAAAAGCTCATTCATCCAAGCCCTGGCCGGAGAACTGGACTATGACATTGCCATTATGAATCTGAGCCAGCGAGGTATGACCGACGATCGACTCAATTATCTCTTGACTATCGTTCCCAAGCGAACCCTCGTACTACTGGAGGATGTGGATGCGGCCTTCTCGAATCGCCGTACCCAAACCGACGACGATGGCTATCGCGGAGCCAATGTGACTTTCTCCGGCCTACTAAATGCCTTGGACGGCGTGGCAAGCGCCGAAGAGCGCGTTGTCTTCCTCACAACGAACCACGTAGAGCGGCTCGACGCGGCTCTGGTACGTCCGGGCCGGGTGGACATGACCGTACGCCTCGGTGAAGTCACTCGCTACCAAGTTGGCTGTCTCTGGGACAGGTTCTACGGCGAACTGGACCCGACAGGATCCTATCGGCTAGCTTTCCTTGATCGGCTCCAGGAACTGGGGGTCCTCGAGGATGAGAGCGGCTGGAAGGCCGATCGGTCAAAGACCACAAGCGCTGCGGCTTTGCAGGGCTTGTTCTTGTACAATAAAGGAGATATGGACGGAGCCATTGCAATGGCTGAGGGGCTGACTCAAGGAATCCATGATGAAGCTACGGACGGAGAGCCTTGAAGGCCGAAAGAACCTGTATACTATGTGCCACGATAGACTGTTTCGATAGACGCGGAATAATGCCGTACAATAGAGAGTTCTCCGTGTCTTGCAGTCTGGTCAACCGCCCTGGTTGCTGATGGAACTGTTGGTGCCCCGCAGCTATTCCTCGATCGTTTCTTCACCTGCGCAGCTTCTCTTCACAACACACTTCTGGTTCATCAAGTCAACGATGTCACCAAATCACAGAGGCTTCCTGTCCCTAATTTATCCCTATTGGACGGCCTTGGTGGAATGTGCGATGCACTGGCCCAGTTAACGAGCCAATCTCGTCCCCAGTCCCTTCTGCACAGCCTGCAGGGCCAAATGGATCTGGCCCTATGTGACATGGTACCTGATCCTTCAAGAGCGCAGCGCTTGGGAAACTGCAAATCAGCGCTGCCATGGAGCCTTCCTCGAAGCGCTGCGAATGCAAACAAGCCACCCGCTGTGATGAGGGCCGACAGCTCGCCGACGGACCAGGGAGGTGTCGACGTTAAGCGCCCGCGTGGGCTCCCAGGAACAACACGCAGGACAAATGCTCGTTCTTCACACATGCGGGAGCCTGTCATCATCCAGACCCTTATTCTCCACCGAGATAACTTTGTGATGATTCAAGAGCCAAGATATGGCGGGCGCGCGCCTTGTCACACTCGTCCTGAGGTTGGGCGTCCCGGAAATAGTGATGATGGTATATAGTGATGGCTGTGGGCCTTTTTCCTCGCTCTGGATTGTGCTACTGGGATTCTCATTATATTCTAGATTCCACAGTCTCCGCTCATTAATTGAGTCGAACGCCAGCGGCCTATGCACCGTCGCGACTGCTGTGCAAGTCTCGTCGTCGGTTGACTACCCTTGAACACCATTGAGCTGGCATTGAGCAGGTCTCATTCATTCTCTGCCCAGCAAGTCCGAGGTCCAGCCATGAGCAATTCACAGTTCCAGCTATTCCCACCCCCGGCTCCACAGGGGCCCCCCAAGAACCCTTTCCGGAAGGCCCCTAGAAGGCCATCGATTGACACCCAGCCAACGGCTACAACCCCGCCAGAAGACCCGAAGGGGAAGAGCTCTGAGGCGAATGCTGTGATACTTCAGATTGTCGAGCCACATAGCATAAAGCCTCCTCCCAGAGCGCATGCCCCTCCTCTCCCACCCCGTTCGTTCACCCCTGAGTTGGTACCAGGGCCGTCAACCGAGTCGCCATCTCAACCCCGTCTGCAGAGCCAACAGAAACAGTCTTCCCCAGACACAGCCGGTCTGGCATTGAGATCGGATAGCCACGATGAGACGAGCCTTAGGCCTACTCAAAGCCCTCCACAGTCCTCAGTCTCCCCGGTAGTTCCGATAAAGTCGATGTTTCCCCAGTTCAACCCTGGCGCACCACTCAGCCAACAACAGTACTACAATGGGGTCTCAAAGAATTTCTCACGGCCGCGCTACAGACCTGCCGATTTAGATCTCGAGTCTACACCAGCGCCAGAGATTGACCGAGCACTCGGTCCGAAGACAGTGCCGGCTGATATCCATGATTTCCCGGCCGGAACACTGGACCTCGTCGAAATTCAATATTCGTCCTCCGCACAGCTCAAAAATTTATGGGAGATCGCAAACGGACAAAAACCTGATCACCTATCAGGCGCCTTCAATCTTCGCATGGGACGGTAGGAGCTCACCCCTCTACAGCTACGAAGGTAGATCGACAGTTTCTGATATTCACAGAACCGACCCTGCAACCTTTGTATTTGGTGACCCGAACTCCCCCTTTTACACAATGCAAACCTACTCTACGAACGAGTTATCCCTCACTAGAGCAAACCCCTCTATTCCCAGCAGCAGTATCCCCATCATGATGCTCCAACTGGAAGACCGTCGTCGCCGCGAGCCCCCGAACGACGGCCTAGTCTCTCACCTCTTTTCGCGCCTCGCCGCTATGCTCGCAATTGAACAGGCAGCAGACCTAGCTAGACAACACCAGCTATCCCCACCAGATGCCACAGAAGTCGAGGCGAATGCTCTGAAGCGAGCAGCCGCGCAAGAATCTTGTAAACTTTCCTGGAACACTACAAAACGAGTCTACGAGCTACGCCACCCTTCGTTAAACCGACAGTATCCAAACCATGACTCGCAGCCGGCGACACCACCAGCCCTGGTCGGCGCAGCGGGCATTCCTCTTTCCCCGACGCGAGCCCAGCGTACCGGAGCTTTACACGTCACCGTCTCAACACCCTCAGCAAATCCTGAGCAGAATCCAGGACAAAGTCAAGCGCCTACGATCCTCGTAACAGCACCACTTCCAAACAATTCGCTCAACGGCGCCGCCTCAGCAGCCGCAACACCTCGAACGTCCACTCTCCCATTCTCAGGGTCTGAGTCAGACTCGGACGAGACCCTCGCCTCCCTTGACCTACGCACACTGACTCTCTCGATCTCCGCATCTGCAATTAGCGATGCTATTCCCTCTCTTTACGCCATTGACTCCGTTGTCGCGGCTGTTCTCGCAGTTGCAGTGTCGGATGCCTCCACAAACCCCGTTCTCGCGGATATGCCGTTTTACGACCCTCATGGAACGCAAGTCCAAATACCCACACCACCAGAGCCCGCACACGCACACGCACACGCATACGCACACGTAAGAGCACCCACCAATGGGCCGGAATTCCTTGCCACCCACGCAGAGCGCGACGACACCGAGCCTCCACGTATCGAAATTCCGACGCAAACGCAAACAGACGCGCCAAAAAGGTATCGCAAATGGTGGACTCTATTCCGCTCAAAAATCACACAAATTCAGCGGAACAAACGTCAGAAAATAAGGCCCAGAACAGCCCCGCACTCTTCTCCAAATTCTCCCGAGGAAATCGACCTCGAGAAGTACGGGATCCAAACATCCGTGTCAAAAAACCACGAAACCAAGCAAGAGGAGCTACCTGGTTTCGTGCGGGGCTTGATAAAGCTTTTCCTCTGGGGGCTGAAGTTGATGTTCTGGGCGTTAACTGTCGCATTCAAGATCCTTAGTTGGGGTCTGAAGCTGGCTTTCAAGTGTGTCACTGGTGAGAAGGCTTGATGCCGCTCTCCTGCCTGTTCCTTCTTGTCTTTCTTCTAGCTTCGGAACACAGAATACCTAATGATGATTATGATGATTGATATCCCTTTGGTTATTTATTCATGTATATAGGTCTTTACGTTTACGTTGTGTTCCGTTGGTCTACTCTAGCGTAGGTATCGAGTCATACTTCTTCCACTACCCCAAATTGAGTCCCCGCAATTTTATATAACAACCTGCTTCTGACTCCCCACTTCTCACCCTCTTCTTCTCCCACCAAGATTTTCCTTCTCAATTGAACAAAGGAAAAAAAAAAAAAAAGCAAACGTCCCGAGCCCATCTAAACCCCCAAAATGCCCCCAGCTCCATCAACCTCCGCTCCCCCACTCAAAGAAAACATCAAAAAGGCCTACGACAGCATCGCGTCCAACTACAACGAATGGACAAAACCCACACACCCAATACGCATAAAACACCTCAACAAGCTCCTCGACCGTCTCCCCGACCCAAAAGAAGGCGATGATGCACTTGCGGTCCTAGAAGTCGGCTGTGGCGGCGGGGAACCCGTTACTTCGCTCCTTGCCTCGGCTACAACTGGCCCTGTCTCTGGATCGGAAATCGGGAAACCCAAGCCGCGGTTCAGGGTATTCGCAAACGACATTTCCACAGCGCAGCTTGAGGCAGCAGCGGCGAGACTCTCCGCGTTCAAAGAGAATGTCGAGTTCCGCGGGGGCGATATGATGGGCTTGTCCTTTGAGAAGGGCAGTCTTGATGCCGTGATTGGCATGTACTCTATCATTCATCTTCCGAGGGAAGAGCAGACTGTTTTCTTGGAACGAGTGTATGGGTGGTTGAAGCCCGGCGGGTTCTTCCTGGGGAATTTCGGGGTTGGGGAGTTGGAATCAGGGTTTAATGAGGATTGGCTGGGGTGTGGGAGGAAGGGTAACGGTGATGGTGATGGTGAGCGCGGGGTGATGTTTTGGAGTGGATGGGGAGGGGAGAAGACGTGCGAGATTCTGGCTGGGATTGGATTTGAGGTTGTGAGCAGGGAGGTTGTTGTGGATGTAGAGGAGGACAATGGCGTTGAGATGGAGGTTCCCTTTATGTGGGTTCTCGCGAGGAAGGGGGGAACTAGAGACTAAGTATAACGGTTATTTTGTATGAAGATCAGCCTTGTGAAGGAAGGCTCTGAGGAACGTAATCTAAAAATTGTACTCCGATGATACCACCGTACGCCGATTCTGAAGCATGGATAGGAAAGACTGGAGTGAATTCACCGCATATCGACGAAGAACAGGTATCTGAGCCGAATCTGCGACACATCGTACACAATGTACTCGTTATACATCAGGTATCCCTGGTCGTCCTTTCGCTGCGCGTGTCCCGAGCTGACATCGGGCATCTGGATCCCTTGCAGATCTGGGTGAACATTCCCAGCGTCTTTCCACCCGGCAGGAATTGTTTGACCTTTACCGAGTGTCGAGAAACTGCCCGCCTTCTTTGCATTCTCTCCAGCATAGTAGTCGGAATCGTAGAGCTCATACATAGGTTCACCTAGCTCAACATCCCCGAGCAGGAGCAACCCTTTGCCGCCCGAATTATACGAGCAACAATAATTTGCAGACTTTGTCGACATATCCGCAAAGTAAACGCCCTTTCCGAACATGTAACCGCTTACGGGGGCTTCCGGAGGAGCAATGCGAAGACCCTGGCTGAGAATACCACCAAAGTTGGTACTCCGGGAGCCGTGCCAAAGCAGCCGGCGGTCGCTATTCTTGAGGTTGGCAAACGAGGATGACTTGAACCGGTCGTGCTCTCCTGTCCGTTCGATGCGGAAGATGTCGACAACCTGAAAGAAGATCAGTATCCCTGTATATGAGCAAAACGGTGACCACTGACCTTATATCTTACGTTGTGCGTCGCTCCACGAGATTGTCTAAGGTAGCTCTCCAGTTCGCGGAATTCGGTAGATGCATGATCCACTAGGCGTGTTTAACCCCCATTCGTCACATCAACAAAAAGGTCCAACTTACATGGTGTCATCTCTTGCATCCCGAGTCCTTCGTACTGGCGATCGAGTGGATTCACATCCTCCACTTTACTTGCGTCTTTCAGGATACTGTTGGCAACTTCCATATCTGTTAGGGTCTCAAGAAGCTCGACTTCTTTCTTGATATAAGTCTCGTTGTCTAGCACCGGGGGCCGGTTGCGGCCGAAAACATGGGGAATCGTGGTGAAATAGCGGTTGCTTAGCTGCTCCATTGCAGGTCGCAATTGCATCCCATATCTGGAGGATGCTAGGCTTGGAGTGGCCGCGAGCTCTGCCAACTCTTTCAGCGTCTCAAAGCCCATTTGCAGGGTTCTCTTGCTCAGCTTGCCGAGCGGCAATTTCTTAGCATCGTAGGACATTTGAGCCATGGTCGAAAGAAAATACTCTTGGTTGAAGATAAAGCTGATGAGATTCTGAACCGCCTTGGGAAGTTTACTTTCAACAACCTTTGATGGCTCTTTCACGACTTTGCTGTCCTTCTCATCGTCTTCATCACTTTCCTCGTAGTTGCGCTCGATGAATGTATACTTGCCACTCTTGGGTGGTTTGAGTCTGTCCTTCCAGGCGAGCCCGGACTTGTCTTTGAACTTTTTCTCAAAGATTGCTTTGGCGTTGTCAAGCGTGCCGTCACCCAAATGCGAAGACTGGCCGTTCTCGCCAACTCTGCCCCAGCGCGTCCAGACCTGGTTTTTGGTGCCATCATTAGAGACCAGCAGCTGGACGCGGTAGAATTTGTTGTTATTTGCGGCTGCCACCGTTTGGTTCAGGGTAGCGTCCCATATGAGGCCTGAATCGTCAATATAGACCGCGGGAGCTGTTCCTCGGCATTAGCGCACATCTACAGTCTAGCAGGTACGATCAATTACCTTGCCACCCGGTGCCATTGGGATAATAAAGCTCGTCCACGGGCACCTTCAGCTTGTCCGCTTTGTCCGCAGTTACTCTCTGCGCATCCTCAGCGCCGTTCTTCAGCTTTTTGCTCGAACCTTCCTCGTCAGCGTCCAGGGCCCGCTTCGCGCTTCGTTTCTCGTCAGTCTCGGCAGACGCATCATCAGTTTGACCGCCGCTGCTATTATTGTGTGTGTGGAAGTGGTATGGCTTCTCGGAAACCGGCTTCTTTGCCTTGTCTGAGTCTAGCAGCCAGTCGAGAGACACAATTTCACACTTCTTGAGGGCACAAGCCTGTTGGTCTAGTTTCGTACAGCGTGAGCAGGGCGCATATGGTACAGTCATCCATGCCACGTCTACTCACACTTAGTACCGTTCTTCTCGACCTCCTTTTGAGTGGTGACGAGATGAGTGCAATCATTCCCCACAGAAGAACTAAAAGTTGCTCCATGACGTTCTACAATTGCTTTCAAGCCGGCTGTGGCAGAAGAGTGGCAGATCAGTGAGTGACTTTTTAGACGAGGAAGAGTTCCTGGTCTGACAGGAAAGGAAATTGACCTTGTTTGTAGCCGGGAAAAGTCCCGCTCACGGCGACGACAACCTCCTTGAACGACCTTGGAGGCATTGTGCAATGCAGTTGGCATTCGAAGAGGCAAAGGAAAGACGACTGACCGTCGACAAACGGAAATTTCCGAAGAGGGAAAAGGGGGGAAGTGGAGGAGGAATACGAGAACCGTGTACTCGGAAAATGAGGCTGAACTGTGGAGCAGACACGGTCGGGGATAAGCAACAAGGAAGAAAGAGCTCCCACGATGGGATTAGTTCCTGAAGACGCTGTTGGAACACAAGGATCTCTCAAGGGCCTGGGGGTTGAAGCTTTAAAAGGGCCATCCAAAGGCGATGCTGCCACTACATCGCCTGAGGCTCCAGGCTCCCGTGCACCTGCCTAGCAGGCGAGCAGGCGAGCCCAGGCACCAGGCCAACTACAAGACAGTGCTTCTCCCCCACAAACTAGCCGATTCGATGCAATTGCTCTGAAGAAGATCTCATCTGATTCCTGAGAGCGGACAGGCTTCGTCAAATTGTATCCGAAAGCCCAAAGGCCTCTAGTTTGCCGAGGCCGACACAATCCGACCGAGAGCGACGCATCAGCTCCTCTCCGACCCCAAGAATGTCCATCTCGCATTCGACCATCGTCCATTCGGATATTGCTCCGTATTCTGGAACACTCTAACTCGAGCAATGGTAATCAAAGTCAAACCAGTCCCTGGTCCGAGATGACAGTCATCACGACAATGTCCACCCGGGACAGCCGCGAACCGCCCCTGGGGAGGGAAACAGGTACCGCAAAACTACTGAATCTGGGAAGACGCGCTCGAATAGCAGGTGTCGTGACATCATTGTTGCCAACCTATCTGCGTTGCACTTGCGAGACAAGACTGCTCTGAGGTGAAGAAACCTGGGAGCGAAGCATCAAGGTCAGGAAAGAGATGCTCCAAAATAGCAGCCCAGGCCCGATGGAGGCGTGGCAATGGAGCAACTCAGGCACCAGAGCTGCTCTGGAGTTCCTGGGGGACGAGGTGCGAGGCGTTGGGGTTGGCCGGTCTGGACGAAACAGACCAGACGGGACGGCTCGGTCCCACGAATTGGTGCCATGGTGGACTGAGAAAAGCAATTCCCGATGACCTAATGTCTTGTGAGGCCCGGCTGTCATCGACGAGTGAACATGCAGTTGATTGACCGTTTTGGCGATCAATCAGACGGGGAGAGGCTGCCTGCAGGATAAGCGCCGAACGAAGTGGCTCTTGAAAATGACCCATCACAGCGCTTCGGAGGCACCCCAATGCCAGTGCTGGGAATAATTGGGGGAGGGACATTATTGCGCCCGCAGACTGATAATTGAGAGAAAAACAGGCCCCATTGAAAGAGCAGGGACGATGAAATTGGGATCCCCGTCGCGGTCTCGACAAGTGAGTCGGGAGCGAATGGATGGAGAAGCTCCGACGCAAGGACGGCGGGTGCAGGAGGGGAAACGCTGTCAGACGAGAGGCAGGATATCAATCAGAAGGAGACGATCGTTCTCACTGTTCTTATTATCCTGAAACACTTTGTCCTTGGAGAGTCTGTGGCATTTTGAGATCACACTCGACCCAAAACTGGGGCACTTCAAAGCTGGAGGTCGCTTTTTCCCCTTTCCTGTTGTGCTTCCACTTTCACTCACTCACTCATCCTCCCACTCGCTTGACTCAAAGAGTCTGTCCTCTCTCTCTTTCTTCTTCTCCGGCCTCGGACGATGGAGTCGCCGTTTGACCCTCCGGTAGGATCGTGACATCTGTTCATGGATTGAACCAAGCTCTCCGCGTGCGTTCCAGATCTCGTTCGTTCTTCTCATTGCCTTGCCCGGTAGCTCAAGCTGGCCCTGTTTTCCACTCCGCTCGTTTTCAACAACACTACGACTAGCTAGTCTTGTCTCTTCTCGTTCGTTTTCTCCCCTGAAAGACAATAATCCATCTTTTGGCCTGTCGACAAATGTCCAGCGGGAACTGCGTCTTCACCTGTCGTGGCAATGGTCACCGAAAATGGACCCCTTCGATATCCGCCTCAGGGTCCGATGGGCGGCCATGATCTCTCAAATCGCCGCAGAATTCCTAATGCTCCTCGCCTTGATCCTCTAAGAATCAATCCTCCCTATCCTCGACCATCGACTGCCGATGGACTCCGTCCTCCGCATTCCTACCCCCGGACACCTCCGTCTCCACATCCTCCCCAATCTCCAAGAAAATATTCTGCGTACCCCCCTCGGGGCGACTCCGCCTCACGCGCCGCTTCACCTCTAACCCCTCGACTCCGCGTTGACGATGACTCGCCCTTCCACAGACCTACCTACCACAATCCAACATTACCTACATTACCAGGATCTCCACATGAGCGTCCAACAAAACCGCCCGGGACAGCAGGAGAGCTCGAGCACTCGTCCCCGGACCCAGCGGGTTCGCCGCTTTTTATATCAACATCGAGACTCCATAGCAAGTGCTCCAGACCGCGTCTTCGGCACACTCCTAGCTCTCAAGGACTTTCTTTGCCGCGCGGTCCTTACAGCACACGCGACCCATACGGCGAGGATGCGCTCCGTTCCAGTGTGAATTCGGCTATGACGTCGCGCTCTAGTATCGAGCATGCCAGTGGGACCGAGCGGAGTAGTGTCTTGACGAAGAGCAGCTCGATCACTGACTTGTCTCCGGATACTCCCGATGATTCATATGAGAAGGATGAGGGAATGAGTGTCGAAGATGCGATATCCATGTATTTGGACGGCTTTAGTGATGTGACGGAAGAGCCGGCGTCACCAGACTTGTTAGCTGACAGCAAGTTGAACGAATTGAACCCAACTCCACCCGCGGAACTTCTTCTCGATCATGGCTATCCCCCTGAATATGCAGCCGGACCTGACTCTCCCAGTGATATTCGACAACCCCCAACGATCTTCCCATCGCATGGTCACGATGATCACTCACCAGGAGCGCAGCGCGGGACAGAAGCGCAGTCCGATCCCGGTTCCCTAGATGAATCTCCTGACCAGCCCCTGGAGCAAGCTTCAGCGTCAAAACATCCAGATTTGAACCCTCCGGACCAAAATCTCCTAGACAAGCAGTTCCTAGGGGAAGAACGCTTAGGTGAGAACTCATTAGATGAACCTCGAGAAGACTCCCCGGAATCACCCTCACCCGCCCAACGTCCTACCAACCCTCAGCCAATGGATACTAAGGTAATGCTTCCTGGTGTCGTTCCCCCGCCATTAACCATAGCCACTGAAACGCGAGACTGTTACGGGTTTCGCAAGACCACGACGTATGTTACTCTGCAGCAATATGAGGCTTGGAGCAGTTCATACTCAGAATTTGCCGCAAATCGAAGAGTGAAATGGGCTGAATTGCTCAACGAGAGCGGACTTCCTTCCGTCAACCCAACAACATTCCCGCAAAAGTCTTCAAAAGTGAAGCGCTTTGTCAGAAAGGGCATCCCGCCTGAGCTTCGAGGTGCCGCCTGGTTCTGGTATGCGGGAGGCTACGAGCATCTCAATCGAAACCCGGGACTGTATGACCAGCTCGTCCAACAAGTCATGAACTCTCCGAGTAATGATGACAAGGAGCACATCGAGCGTGACTTGCATCGAACGTTCCCCGACAACGTCCACTTTAAGCCCGAACATGCAGGGAAAACAAATTCTGGGAGTGGCAACTCAGGCCAGAGTGTAGTCGTCGAAACCGAGATCATTCGGTCCCTTCGCCGGGTCCTCTATGCGTTTGCTGTTCACAATCCTCAAATTGGTTACACACAATCGCTCAACTTCATCACTGGGCTGCTTTTACTTTTTCTCCCCGAAGAAAAGGCATTCTGGATGCTGCATATTATCACCTCGGTATACCTTCCCAGCACTCACGAAATCAGCCTTGAAGGCGCCAACATCGACCTCTGGATCCTGATGGTCCTTCTGAAGGACTCTCTCCCGAATGTGTACTCCAAGATCGCTGGGACGGGGGGCAGATCTAAAAGTGCACCGCTTTCTGTGAACTCTCGCCTGCCTGACATTACCTTGGGCCTCACGAACTGGCTCATGTCCGTTTTTATCGGTACCTTGCCTCTTGAAACGACGTTGCGTGTCTGGGATGTGTTCTTCTATGAGGGATCGAAAACTTTCTTCCGAGTTGGCATGGGACTCTTTAAAGCCTGCGAGAAGGATATAATGGCCGTCTCTGACCCAATGGAAGTTTTTCAGGTGGTGCAGACCGTACCCAAAAAGTTACTGGATGCCAATACTCTGCTCGATGAGAGTTTCGCCCGGCGAAACCGCGTGGGACAGCGTCGCATCGAAGAACTGAGGGCAGCGCGACGAGCGGCCGTTCGACAGGACAACCTGCGAAGATCGCTCGCCATGGGCAAGGGCCAGCTTCACGCCGCGACGGACGAGTGGCCGGCGCGGTCTCGGACTCCAGTCCCAGGGATTGAACGCACTTTTGCTGATTCGTGGCGCCAGATGAGGAATCATGCGTTCCGGTGACGCAGGCACTCCTATCACGCCCGTCTCCGACCTAATTTCTAATCCACGCTGCAACTTCTTGTGCCAGCTTTTGCAGAAGGCAGCGGCGTTGAGAATATGTGGGGGCTTATGGATGTCCCGATGATTTTCCATGTAGATATTTTTTGCAGCATACCAAAAGCGTTAGACGGGGTAGCATTCGGTTGGCGCTTCTGTACATAGATCCAAGAAGTTGTTATTGGCAGATCCAATGATATGGACGGTTGTTCGATCTCTGGTAGGGCTGCGTGGAGTCCAGTTCCTTGGATCACTGAATAGTGGCATCACCATGACGTCGTGACTGCTGCTGAGCGTCTGAAGGGATGAAAGATGCAACAACCCCTTGCCCTGCACCCTGCCTTCTTCCACACAACACGCAGCCATGAGTGGACAGGCAGCCAGCTACTACAACCCCGACCAGAGCTTCCAGCAGCCTCAGCAGCCTGGGTACAACAATGGCTTCAATCCCAGCCAGGCCAATGCTGAGTACCAGCATAACGGAAGCAGCAATGATCGAGGACCCGAACCCAAACCCCCCTACGAGCCTCCTCCGACCTACAACCAGGCCGTATACGGCTTCGATGACGCCTTCAAGGTTGAGAAGCCCAAGTTCCACGATCTCTGGGCGGGTCTTTTGGTGCGTTTCACTCTTGGAACCCGAGCCTTGAGAATGCTGCTTACTATGGTAGTTGATCGCTGTCTTTCTAGGATACGTTGCCGTCTCTGGAGTCGCGATTTACCGATACTCTAAATACAAAGGCTTCAATGGGACGGGGATCTACGACTCCTCGAACAGCGTCTCACTCGACACCAATACCCTCGTGCTGTTCATCTTCGTTCTCTGTGTGGCCCTCGCTTTCTCCTGGGCCTACTTTCTCGGGGCACGACACTTCCCCAAGCTCTTTATTTGGGTAACAGGCATACTCAATATCGTCTTCGCTTTCGCGACCGGAATTTACTACATCGTAAGGAAACAATACGGAGGAGGGATCGTATTCCTCGTCTTCGGAGTCTTTGCGACTATCTGCTTCATTAGCTGGATCCCTCGCATCCCCTTCACGGCATTCATGCTGCAGACAGCAATGAACGTCTCCCGAAAATATGGCCACATGTTCCTTGTCAGCGCAATTGGCGGGATCATATCAGTCGCCTTCGCTGCCTGGTTTTCCGTCACCCTGGTCTCCATATATGTTGCCTTCGAACCCGGCAGTGGTAGCGCGAACCCTTCCTGCGCAGACGGAGGCTGCAGCCGCGCCCGCGTCATAGGCCTGGTGGTATACGTCACCTTCGCCATGTATTGGTTCAGCGAGTGGATCAAGAACACCGTCCACACGACCATCGCGGGCATCTATGGATCCTGGTACTTCTTCAGCAACTCCCCGCGCGGCATGCCCGCCCACGCAACCCGAGGCGCCTTCAAGCGCGCAACAACCTATTCCTTCGGGAGTATCAGCTTCGGCAGCTTAATTATCGCCATCATCAACTGCCTCCGGCAGGCATGCTCTGTCGCACAACGGAACGAAGCAAGCCAGGGAGACCTCTGCGGAAGCATCGGGTTCTGGGTATTGGGCTGCTTCGTCTCCATCCTCGACTGGCTAGTTACCTTCTTCAACCGCTATGCCTTCTGCCACATCGCGCTGTACGGGAAAGCATATATCCCCTCTGCAAAGGATACCTGGACGATGATGAAAGACCGCGGAATAGACGCTCTTATTACAGACTGCCTCGTCGGACCCGTGATAACCATGGGCTCGGTATTTGTCTCGTATGCCTGCGCCTTGCTTGCGTACCTGTATCTCCAGTTCACTCACCCGAGCTATAATTCCGACGGTAACTTCACTGCTGTTATTATGGCTTTTGCGTTTGTGATTGGCTTGCAGATATGCCAGATTCTAATGACGCCTGTTAGTAGTGGGGTCGAGACAATCTTTGCAGCCATGGCGTGGGATCCGCAGGTTCTAATGAGCGATCACCCCGATTTGTATTATCAGATGGTTCACTTGTATCCACGGGTGCAGCAGGCTATTCATGCTTAATGCTCTTCTCACTTGGAGAAGGTGTTAATTTCTGGCAGCAGGAGCATTAGATAGCAACATCAGACAACTCATTCCATAGGCATACAGGATTGTCTCGTCACCGTGAGACGTAGCAGACCGGAAATTCAATAAAGCAGCAATAATACCCAAAGAAGACTCCAGGCCAAACCCTAGATTATATCATATCACATCATTACAACAAGATAGCGCCAGCAAGGACACCCATAAGCACGCCAATAACGCTCCTCGAACCATCCATACTCACAGCACCGCCCTGAAACGCCTCTCCTTCCTCATCATCGCTATCTTCATTACCCGCATGCTCCTTCTCCGCATCGACCCCCGTCGGAGCCACCGAAGTGGTGACAGACGAAGACGCAACACGAACGGGGGACGGCACATCGGTGGGTTTAGACTCAGAATTGAATCCAGGCACAGCAGCTGAAGTAGCAACAGCACCCTCAGTCTCATGTAAAGCCCCAGAACCAGATGTCTTACCCTCAGATCCAACCTCAGGTTCTGTAGAAGCACGGCTCGCCGTCTCTATACACGGACACCGCGTCTCCGTCTTTGTAACGGTCACAACTTCGTATACTGCATGAGCCTCCTCGTCTTCATCGTCCTCATTCTGGTCCTGTATTAGGCCACGGTTTGGCTCCCTCTCCTGGTCCTTCGTTACGGACTCGTTCGCACCGTCATAATTCGCTGCCCCTGTATTCGGGGCAGGCTCATTTTCAGGAATGAGTAGGCGCGGCGTGTCCGGCTGCATAGCTCGTTTCACCACCTCGGTGCTTTGTTCTCCGTCTAACTCATCGATCTCGGCCTCTGTCTCCGTCTCTGTCTCTGTTTCGTTCTCCTCAACTTCGTTCCGGACAGGCTGTTCAAGTCGAACCATCGGCGTGCTCCCACGCCTCGGCGAAACGGGGACTGCGTCGTCGTCGCAGAGGTATTTCGGTATTTCATTTTTCGCTGTTTCGTCAAGTTCACACCATTAGCTTCTGTGTCTCTACCCCCCCATCCCGACCCCCAAACCTACTCTCTGTTGGTTGAATGCGAGGTTACATACGGACGCCAAAACTAGCACATATATCCTCCGTCTCGGGCGGGAGACGGAACCCTCCCGTCCTGCTGTGGGGGACACCCGCAGTGCCGGATGTATTGGTAAGCGCTTGAGGCTGTGAGGCGGCCTCGCAGAAGCAGTCGAGTTTGTAGCTCGATGTGCATTCGGGGAAGTGGGTTGTCTTTACGACCGCGGTCTTTGTGTGTGGCAATCAGTCGTATCAGTGCACGAGTTTTGTATTTGTGAAAGAGGGAGGAGGGGGAGGGGGAGGAGGCCTACGACGCATTTGAGGTAGCTGAGGTCTGTTTGTTTGTATGCTAGGGTGAGAGTGATGGGGAGGAGGGTGAGGAGGGTTGCTGCGGAGAGGTGCATATTGTCGAGTTGTCTTGTCTTGTCGGTTCGTGGAGGTGGTTGGTGGTTGAATTGAGAGAGGGTTTGCAGGGCGGCTGAACTGGTGTGGATGGAGAGGTAAATATCGTGTCCAAGTCTATATCCCTACATTCTCGGTCACGCGCTTTGGAGATATGGATGCTACAGCGGCCGGGAGTACCTTTCCAGAGTAGCTTTGGATCGCGTAGAGTCGTTTCATCTCCATCGAGTCTCTGTTATGTTTCCTGTGTGCGTGGAATGGAGATGGAATGTGGCGATGGCCAGGTTTTTTTTTTTCGCGCGTTTCGAATTTGAGTATGATGGCCTGATCTAGCCTGTATTCAGCTTGTTTACCTCCAGATGAAGGCGACGGACTGGCAGTGGGCGTAAACATGGAAGCCAGAGGTAACCCCTGTTGACCAGCTGCCGTGAGGAAGCATATCCGGCGACGAGATGGACAACCTACGGCGCAGGTCAGTGGCGCCAGCCCAGCCTTATGCCGCAGAATAGGATGTGGAATGCAAGGTCAGCCAGTGAAGTGAGATCAGGAGCAGAAACCAGTGATTTGAATTCTAACGCATAGAATGCCATGCCACGCCCAGAGTAAGCAGGGTGCAACCCGAGTCAGCGTACCATCCATGATGCAAGGATATCCTTCAGGCGAATGTAAAGGGTCCGAAACCATATCAATCCAGATCCACAGCCCACCCAGAATCTGGCCCAGGGCACCGTCTAGCGATGCATCAAACCGCACTCCATTCCCCTCCTTTGCGGCTTCATCATATCCTCCCTCAGTCCAAAACCATAGTCATGAGCCAACGGCATACTTCCTCGTCCACTCCCTCGCAATCTCCTCATACCGCTTCCGATCATCCCTATACTGCTCCGCAATCCTCCCCTCAACCGCGTCATCCGGCATTGGCTCTTCCAACAACGACCTCGCAAACTGCAAGACAGCCGCCAATCTCGACGATGGCTTCCATTCGTCTGCCTTCAGCATCCCAAGACACATACTCCCCTTATCATCGTTCGTTACGTTTGGGTGGTAGATTTTAGTCACGAAGGACACGGTTGGTGGTTTGAAGGGATATTCGGTTGGGAGGGTGAGTTTGAGGTGGAATTTGCCTTTCTATATGTTGTTTTTTGCCCATTGTCAGATTTATTTTTTTTTTTTTTTGGTTTTTGGTGGGTTTTGGGGGGTGGGGAGAGGGGAAGTAGGTACATGGTAAGGAGACCCGTCAGGTCCGTCCATGAGGACCTTCCATTCGTACAGGTTTGACTCATTCGCTAGTTCAACTGTTATGCCCTCCGGTGGTGATTCGATGAGTTCAGCGAGTTCCTAGAGGATGTTAGGTGGTCATCTTCGAGCTGTGAGGTGGTGTAGTGTGGTGAAGGGGTGGTTGTTGCGTGCATGTAGTACCTTGGTTATTCGTTTCTGGCTTCCCATTGTTTCTGATCTTGGTCGAGAATGAATCTATGGCGACAGATGTAGAAATATATTATTCTGGCGGGGTGAGGTGATAGTAATATATGCAGTTGTGAGTGTTAGTAGTCAGGCAGAGCTCAGGGTTTCCCATGCAGTTGCGGGGCGGGTCAACTCGCCAGGCGGGGCGAAAGAAGCTCCTCAACTGGGAGTGCAACGTCAGTCCAGCCTCTTTCGCTTTATATGGCTTGCTCTCCAAAACTTCTACTGCCAATGAGTCATATTTTTTCCTCCATCCAAACTCTAGACTATTGCTCTCTCTGCAAGATAACCATCAACCCCATAATCCCCAATAACACCGACTTCAGCCACGGATGCTCGCTCAGCATAATCGTCACATAGCCCACCATCGGCATGTACCCCCTAACGCTACCGACAATATCCTCCTTGCGATGCAGGAAATCCTGCCCGCGAGCGTAAAGCTCTTCATCGGATGCGGCATTGTTATCTCCCTTTGTAAGGAGCATATTCGGCGAAGACCTAGCACAACAGCACCCACCCAGTTAGCTGACATGCCCCCAAACAAAACAATAGAGTGTAGGGGAGTGTAACGCACTCAGGCGCCGCCTTGACGGTTTTCTCCTTCCCCTCTATCTCGGGGAATGACCGCACAACCCGATGCACAATCGGGATATCCTTCCCCTTCACGTTGTAGACCACGATCTCGCCGATTTCCGCGCGGGGGCTGCGATTCCAGAGGAACAAAAGGTCGCCGCGTTGGAAGGCAGGCTCCATGGACCCTGAGAGAACTAAATCATCGTAAATATAGACCCTGCCCGGAGAGTAGAATCCGACCGGGGTTGTTACGTACCAACCACGATGGGGGATGAGGATGACGTGACCACGGATAAGCCCTTCCACAGCATGAATGCAGTGGATAAGACGAGCGCAAAGTTAAGAACTTGCGCAAGTGTTTGCCGTGTGTTCGACAGGCTTGAGGAGAGGAAGGAGAGCATGGTGACGGGGTGGTTCGAGCTGGGTAGGCGAGGGGTGTGATGGGATGGGAGTGCGCCGGGGGCTTCTTGCAGAGCGAGTGGGAGAAGTAGAGGATTAGAAAGGAACTAATTTCGTATATCCGCTGGTATCATTCAGACAAAATAAATAGGAAACGATACAAAAAGCCGAAAATGGTTCCCACGCAACAGTGAGAGAAGGTGTTGTGCCGGAGAGGAAAAGTGTCCTCTGGCGAAGCACGAAGCCATGTTGTTCTCCGCCTTACCAGTCTCCTGCACTCGAACGACAACGACCACCAGGACTTATTGTCCGAGGAATTGGGCTGATCATAAGAATAATATTATTTAATTGTAGCGTAACGCCAGTCGTAGCCAATTAATTCTGTTTTTAAAGTCCAAACCAAAGTAGTCTACAAGAAACTTGAAAACTTGGAACACAATCTATTTCGGAGAAGCAAGAACGTTAAACATGGCAGGCGGGTCGGGTTGTGCCCTTGTCGTTTTTCAATTCAGTCCCCTCACCGGAATTGCCGGTCTCCCAGTACTTGTCCTCTTTACCCTTGCGGAAGATGAGGCCAACGATGTCAAACGGATCGATAAATGTCACAAACCAAGGACGTGGGTCGTCAAAGCCAGGGCCCTCAATCTCGGTGACGCCGTCTTTCGCGAGATAGATCTTATTCGAACGAGGCAAGAATCGCATCGGATGGAAGATGTTGAGCATCGTCGTGTTGCAATACATGACGACGACCTCAAAGAACCAGAAGTACCACTCATATCTGATGAGAGGATCAACATCAACGGGATCATCCCAATTATGGGCCCCGGCCACACTAAAGTATTCTTTTGTCCGGTAGATTGTGCGGGTGACGATGAGCACGCAGCTGATGTACAAGACCGTAAGGACGTGCTTGAGTTTCTTATTGAAGACCCCGGCGCGGCAGCATTTAGTATGGAAAGTGGCCGCAAGCGAGACGAAGCCCGCCATCAGTACAAGCTGCAGGATCAGAGCGGTTTTGAGCAGGGCCTCTCCAATATCCCGGCGGCCCTGCGTTGCCTCGGTATTAGCCACCAACGCGGCTCCATTCGCCGTCAGCACCTCGACAAAAAAGAGCAACCCAATAAACGTCGAAAAGACACGCCCAGGGTGGATTGGGGACATATAGGGAATGTAGTAGAGGATGCGGCCAAGGATCAAAAAATTCGCTCCCTCATAGACGGGACTAGTTGATATTAGCGTGATTCTCGATTGTGAAACTAGGAACTGACTTACGGTCCAGCTAAGAGAAAGACGGTGCTCGCAATGTACACGGGGACATTATCCCACTCGCCAAAAGCACCTATCGTCCGCAGAATAAAGCCAATTGTGAAAAGCAGGGCAGACCAGGGGAGCAATCCCGAGACCTTCCAGGACCTATACTTGCTGTAAATCAATCAGTGACTGCTGCTTCCCCCAAGGTCCAATATATCGACTCACTATGTCTGATATCCATGTACGATGCCCGACACTGCGAAGAGGATAGCGAATGCGATAGGAGCTCCTTTGTTGGGAGCAAAAAACCAGATGCTCCCTTCCTCTACGACAAGTCAGTATATACAGCTTCATGGATGAGAAGAGGGAAAGGGAATAGCATACGATATGGCTCCCTCTTTTCAAGCATTCTTTCTCTCCCGATGCGACAAGAATGTCTGGTTCAATTGATCGAGAGGACAGTGGGTTGAGGAGCTTTGCGCAAGTGTTATATAGATAGACAGTGGTCGTTCTTCACAAAATGGTTTCTTGAAGTCCCCCATGAGGAATCCCCCTCAATATATAGCCAACTGCCTCCTGAAGCCATGGCTGCATGACAGCATGAACAATTGCTGCAGAATTGGCTGTCATGTGAGAGCGAAAACGACTTTCCTAATTTGGACATTCGTATTTGGGCTCAACCAAGGCAAAAGTGCAGACTAACCGCTTCTGTTGCTCAGATGGCACGCTTTCCCCGTTTTGACACCTCGTATTGAGGATCCTCCGAGGCTGTGGATCGTCTCATGCAGCGAAGTCAAGCAATCAATCGATACGAGTGAGGCGCAGCTCTCTCAGCAAATGAGCCGCTCGCTGTTGTGAGAAGAGGCGAATGTTGCCACAGAAGCTTTCACCTTCTGGCGGCCCCAGCTGCTTGGCGTTGAGGCGGGACTTCGTGGAGGAGCAGTTCACTCTTGTTCCGTGAAGGGTTTTCTGCCTCCCTGTCGTTAACAAAGTCGTCAGTGAGCTTCAGACAGCCTTCTGGATTCGCAGGTGGCTGAAAGTCTGGACCCTCCAGGATGCTTCGGGCGAGACGGGATGGAGGCTCTTTGGTTCCTCCACAAGGCAACCCCGAAATCTGCCCCATCTTGAGAGAGCCAAGCATCTCCTGCAATTGGGCACTCGCTTGCACCTCCAGTTGAATAATTGACCGTCCACCGGAGAAGCATTTTCCGAGCGGAGATCTCAAGGTGAAAGGACGCAACAACTTAGAAGCCTGATAACACAGGCACCGAAGGGTGGTGCACCGTCGAGCTGGTTGTCAGGGCAACAATGCGCTAGTCCTCTTTGGGAAATATCACATCTCGTCCACGGGTGATTCCCGATCGAGCTTCTCCAAAGAACTGCAACTCGCATTTATTGACTGATAATTTCCTTGACATCGCTGGGTCCTTGCATCATCGGGCCGCAGAATATTTAGTATCACTGCAGCTTGTTAGTAATTTAACTGACAATATCGAGGCCCCTGCACCGATGGCTCCGACAAATCCTCCGTCGTCGCTTTTCCAGGTGTATCTTCGCCTCCGACCTCCTATCTCACAGCAACAAGACGACCACACTGAGCGCTGTCTGAACGTGGAAGAGCCTGAAGCCCCACAAGCTTGTCAAGATGAGCCCGGCTCAGAACCCGCCCCGACGCATATTACTCTTCAACCCCCGAGCGACGTCCGAAAACGAGGAGTGGAAAAGTTTGGATTTACTCGGGTTTTTGACGAGTCCGCATCCCAACTCAACGTCTTCCAGGATACGAACGTGCCAGCCCTAGTTAAGGGAGTTTTACAGGAGCAAAGAGACGGGTTGGTTGCTACACTAGGGGTAACAGGAAGCGGGAAGGTGAGACGCATTTAGCTTTAGTTATTGATAATGCTGATAAACTCGCAGAGCCACACAATTCTAGGCTCGAAGACACAGAGAGGAATTACCCAGATGAGCCTTGATGTGATCTTCAAGTCTTTGGCCTCCACCATTAAACCGCCCGACAACTCAATTTCCCCCATACTTCTAGCCTCCGTGGCTGCATCTGATACATCCGAATCCCAGTTGTTCACAGCACAGACTTTCCTAGAGGCCGTATACGGTGAGCCCGGTGCCGACCGTGGCAGGAATTCGAGAGCTCAGACACCCATGAGTTCTTCCAGAGCCCACACCCCTATGACGGTATGGATATCACCTCTCCCGAGTCCATTTCAAAGAGTCCCAGAATTGGTGCCCCTTGGTTCCCGGAATCTATTCCAATATTCCTACAAGACGATGTCACAAGCCAAGTCCTCTCCAAACCCCCCAAGCATCAGTATGAAGCTTGAAGCAAAACAATTAGACACCTTGAACTCCCTAACAGTGCCCCGGAATACCAGCCCCTTTGAACTGCGCAAAGCTAATCTAGGTTCTCTAATAATAAAGGAACCCACGCCGGCCCTTATATTCCCGCGTCGTCACATGCCTATGAGAGCCAGCACTCTACCCAGGTCACCTGACGTTAGCCACCTTACACTCGAACTGAACCCTCATTCGGAATACATTGTTTTGGTATCGATGTATGAGGTGTACAATGACCGAATCTTCGATCTTTTGTCGCCAGCCACCGTTCCTGGGCAGGGGAGCACTGCTTCACGCCAGGGAGCAACTTCTCAAAAAGATCGAAGGAAAGCCCTGATTTTCAAGTCAACTGAGGGGTCCCCTGACCGGAAAGTTGTAGCAGGACTGCGGAAGATTGCATGCAGTACTTACGAAGAAGCATTGGCTGTCCTTGAAATAGGTCTTACTGAGCGTAAAGTGACGGGAACTGGCTCTAACAGTGTCAGCTCTCGTAGTCACGGCTTTTTCTGTCTTGAAGTCAAGCGGAGAATGCGAAACAAGAGGACTGGAGAGGAGACCTGGATAGGAAACACTCTAACAGTTGCTGATCTTGCTGGTGAGTCTAACTTGGTGATATTGCCGGACTGTGCTAACAGAGATAGGATCGGAGCGAGCAAGGACCGCAAAGACCGCAGGTTCTACGCTTGCAGAGGCGGGCAAAATCAATGAAAGTCTGATGTATCTGGGACAATGTTTGCAAATGCAAAGTGGTATCCAAGATGGAAATAAGGTATGCTCTCCGAATCGTGACCACTTGTCCGGACCCACTAATCCCGCCAGACTGCTATGGTTCCTTACAGGCAGTGCAAGCTTACGGAACTTCTCTTTTCAAATTCATTCCCGTCCTCGAATCAGTCATCGATAAATCGACACCCTCAAAAGGCATTAATGATCGTGACTGCTGATCCACTCGGCGACTATAATGCTACGTCACAAATTTTGCGGTATTCAGCTCTAGCTCGAGAGGTCACTGTTCCTCGAGCTCCGTCCGCCGAGTCCATACTATCAAGTACTCTCGGGTCGCGAAAAGGTTCTGGCGGCCGCAATTCACCACAGCACGGCCTGGCCGAAGAACTCGAAAAGGCTCTGACTGAGATTCAGTGTCTGGCAGCAGAAAACGAGAGACTTGCACTAAGACTAGCAGAAGAGGAGATACTGAGGGCTGAGATGGAGACGGCACTCATTGTAAGCGAGGATAGATGTCTCTTGATCGAACAGGAAGTGCGAGAAGAATGTTGGGCCGAGATGGATGAGAAGGTGGAGCAGGAAAGGAAGAGATGGCAGAGCGCTTGGGACGAGCAGGTAACCACTTTTCTCCTCATTTTTTTGACGTACGCTGACCCATATAGGCTGGACACAACGACGAGCACATTGACAAGAAGATTGAGTTATTATCCCAAGGATTTAAGAGTGAGCATACACATAATCTGCTGGATTCCGGGCTCACACTAACATCACACTCACCAGTCCACGAGGACCGGGATCCGTCTTCAGATGAGCGTGTAGAACAGCTTGAGTTCGAAAACGATCAACTTCGCAGTCGAATTACATCGTTAGAGCGCGAATTAGCCTGCAGATCTCCAACGAAGAAGTCCAAACCGAAGAACGCAGCCCTAGAATCCTCCCGCAATGCCAATATCCTTGGGCGGGAGAGTGATATCGAAGTTGCGCTCCGCAAGATGGATCAACTAAAGCTGGCTGACAGCATGTTCAAAGGTCCCCCAGCAGACTCTCCGGGGAAGAAGCAGAGGAAGATAGCGACTCGCAAATGGGATCTTGCGCCCGAGGATGACATCTAGGCTCTGCGTTTTCTTGAACGAGTTTGGCGTTATCGGAGATCTGTATTTGAGACAGCCTATCGTCTCAGTCGCCTTGGGTGTTGGCTTGCTTCTTGACCAGATTTGTATCTGTTTATTCGTTAAACTTATACCCACAGTACACATTTATTGCTTTGAACCTGAGATTTTCCGAGAGCCAACCCTGTCCCACCCCGACCTTTAGATTACCCGCGCGCCTGTCACTCGTGACGAAACCTGAGAGAAGAAGGGGAAAAAAAAAGATACAAAGAACGACCGCTCCCATGAATGCGTACATGTTGCAAGACAAGAGTAGAAGAAACACAGATACTCAAATCAGTCACTTCAGTGGCTCACTTAGAGCTCCGTTGCCAGCTCAGAATCGTACATATTCTCACTCTCGTTGGCCTGCCGTCGGCCAGGGGCTACTTCCGGTTCGGGCGTCGGCATATCAACGTCGAACGGGCCTTCCGCATGGGCATCGTCGTCATTTTCGCCGACTTCCCCCCCAGCTTCGTCTCCTTCCTCTCCTCCATCTTCCATGCCGATGTCTTCTCCTTCGTCGTCTCCATCACCAGGTTCTTCCCCGTCTTCACCCTCTCCATCCCCTTCACCGACGTCGGGATCAGGATCGCCAACACCTTCGCCTTCCTGGTGAGCATCTTCGTACATTTCTCCACCCTCGTTTGGTCCGTCTCCGGCAGGACTGGCCTGAACGGACATCTCGGAATCCGGATCCAAAGATCCTCTGTCTTGGAGGTTAGGAAAGAGCGTTTTTCGGTCTGCGGCGAGCTTGGAAAGCTTTTCTTCATCTATTTCGCTCAGCTCGCTTTCGTCGTCGGCGCTGTCATGCACACTATTAGGGATATCGCTTTGGTGGGCCGAACCAGCTTCGTCGGCTTTTAGGTGTCGAGGAGGGATTTCAACGACAGTTCTAGGACCTGTAGGGGCAGCAGTGACGGTGGGCTCCGTTTCTGTGGTTGTGCCGACCCTGGTCGCCGGGGCGCGAGGAGCTACCTTGCGGCTGACAATTGTCTCTGCTCGTTTCTGGATATCTCGTCGGGCTATTCCCTTTGTGCGCCCGCGGGGCGCCGGCGCTTCGGAGGTCGGCGCAGAGGTTGGAGGGGTGGAGACATCTCCTCCTCCATCGGTCGTCATGAGGATGTGATCGACCTTCATTTTCTCCTTGTTTTCTTGATTGACTTGTTCTATCACCTGGGGCATGTTGATCTCGTAGAAACGGGAGTATAGGTCAGCGATGAGGTCCTCGAGTAAAGCTACCTTCATAAGGTTGTTGTTAAGTTTCTTCAGCTCGATAGCATCCCGGAGAAGTTCAAGAAGAGAGGAGCTCTCGGGAGCCAGTTGAGAAAGGTCCTCAAGGCGAGCAGTATTCGCGACGAATTCCTCCCATCCAATAGGTTTGAAGACGCCTTCTTCATGGCCCTCACTAATATGGCCCGCTCTTCGTATGACACGCGCGTAGGTTAGGCACATGTCCTCCCATAACTTGGTATGGTTGATGAAATCGCCCTGTTTCTTCCGTACACGACGTAACAGTTGGTCAAGATTGGCTCGATCATCAAGCTGATCAAGCAGCGCAACGAAGAAGTACGCATACCGTGTTGTGTAGACGAAGTGCCTCCCGGGGCGCTCATACTCAGGTCTCCAAACCTGAATGGTCATGGTTTTCGTGAAGATCTGCTGTGTAAGTTCTCCTTTAGCTCCCGCGGCGGCAGTCGCATCTTTGTCATCGTCGTATATAATATGCGCAGCCTGCTAGGTGTAAGCTGATGTATAAATGAAAGAAATGCTCAGGGGAGTAGACCGTGCATACCCTGACAGCCATACGGTGGTGCCAATTTGACTTATCTGCATTCTTGAGATTTTTGAGTACGTCAAATATGTACTTCTTCCAAGATGCCATGTCCTCCGGCGGCTGAACCTTTCGAGCCCAAAGGGTCGCGAGGAGCGTTTTGCTTGCTTCGACGGGCTACCAAGGTCAGTAAACAGAACGCGCCGCGAGAAGTGAGTTCCTTACCGTTAGTACTTCTCGCTTGACAAGCTTATGCACGATAGAGACGAGCTTGTAGTGAGGTTCGAAGATCGGTTCTGACCGGGAGTCCTTCCGCTGTGGCAGCGCATCGATCCCATCCAGTAGAGAGTCTAGGACACTATCAAGGCTAATACGCTTAGAAGAGCCTCTCACAGAGTCATCACAGCTAAACATCTTCCAGAGACATTTGCTCAGCATATAGTGAGTCCTAGACGAGATATCAGCAACAGAAAGCCATCAATAAGGGGGTAGCTTACATCCAATTCTTAGGCTTATCCGCTATCGCACGTCTAAGAAGATAGCTTGCAAGTTTCCAGACCGAATAAACTCTCATCTCCTTAAATGGTTTACCCTCGTACATTTGCTGGCTCTCCTCATTACTATAGTGACGAGAAAAGTCGACGAGACTAAAAGCCCCCATAGAAAGAGGCTCCCGCGAAGATGAGTATAGCCGGATTCCAAAATCCGTGTGGAGGTCGGCTAAGAGTGCTCGGGTCTCTGGCTCAGGTTCCGCGGTTCTGGCGGCTGTGGCTACTGCCATTGCATAACAATGGATTGCATTGCGCTGCCAAGTAACCAACTCCGTGCGATTGTTATTGATCTTATCCGCGGACCAAGTGATATCTTCTTCCACCTTTGAGTCCCATGTTTGGGCGAGACGATACCAAGTCTCCCATCGAGAGGTTCCGTGCTCTAAATCATGTTTGAACCAAGAGATAGCTTCATCGAGATCGGTCGTTGGCACTGGACTCAGTCGCTTCTGGGAGCGGAATCGTGTCAGGGCCGCGTGGCCGAGAAGGAAATACCAGCCTTTCTTTGCGATGAGAGCATTTTCAGTTGGTACTGGGATCAACGGAATATCCGCCACGCCTCGTACAGCACGGAAGAGTTCTGATGGACTGATTGGGGATTTCATGTAGGCGTTAAGGATGCGGCGATTGTATGTCACAGGTGGCGATGATTTCGTCGAACCAATATATTGCTGCATCTTATCGATGGTGCTCTTGAGTTCGGATTTGGACAGATCTTTGATATTAATTTTCATTGCCTGCTTCATGACAAAGTCGATCATGGTTACAGCTGTTGAGCGATCAAGCTTTTCGGAACTACAGCCATGATCAGAGAGTAGATTGTCATTGGGAGCCAATTTGACACCATGGATGTCGTAAAGGATTTGGCAAATGTCAGCCTCAATGTCTTGCTTCACCTCCAAACCGAAGAGCTCGGACTTCATCAACTTCAGGAACTGCCTGGAAGATCGCCCGCATATCTTGCGGATGCCGAGGGCGTTGTGCACAGCGCGTAGGTAGTAGATGCGATCCTCGAAGGGTTCATCGAACAGCTCTCCATTCTGGGAAATGGCCTCCTTCAGGAGGGTGTACAGCAGAATCCAGCAACGAACCAACATCACGCGAAGTTTATCCTTGAAGTTTTCTAATGACTTCGCAAGTGACCCGCGCAAATCCGATTTAGGTACTTGCCCGACGCGCACCGAGTCTTCGTAGAGCACCAAGCTGTGGAGAAGCTTAATGAGAGACGCTACCGCAGACATCGAGGACCTCACATGTTCCATATCGAAGCATTCGTAGGCCTTATCGGACTCATGTAGCACTGCTGACACCGTCTTGCTTAACACGCCATCGAGTGACTTCAGCCATCGTAGAAGTGTTGTCTGACGGTGCTCACTGTGTTCCTCAAGATAGGCCGTACTTGACAGCTCGTTGAAGATTGTCTCTATACTCCGAAAGTAGCAAGAAATAACCTTTGGAGCGTAGTCAATCTTTTTATACGCGTCCTGCAATCTGCGCCAAAGGAATAGTCTTAATGTGGCATCTCCTCTATCCAGGAAAGAGCACATCTCCCGACGCTGTAGGCTTTGCTGATCGTCCGCATCCTCCTCCATGATTTGAACGGACGAGGGTTCAACAATTGGCTCGATCGTCTCAATGAGTCTGACAGGATCATCTGAATCTGGATTAAATATCTTCAGGAAAAAATCCATAGAATTCAGTTTTGAAATTTCCTTGTCAATTGACTCTGATGACAACTCATACATCATGGTATTATTGGTCAGTGGTAGCACAGGGTCTTCCAGGATGTTGAAAAGATGTCTAAGATCCTGGAGGCAAAGCAGGGTATGCTCACGCTGGGCATCGACTCCCATATTCGAGTGGAATATAGATGCCCAGATATGACGAAGGATGATCTTCTCCCGGCTAACCTTCACAGGACCATGGTCAATGAAGTGAGTGAGCGCGGTGCGCGCCAGTATGCACCATCTTTGTAGGCGCTCGTACTGCAGAATCCTTGTTTGTTGATCCGCGTTGTTGCTTGGGGTGTTCATTGGAGAGTAGAGATCGAGATGGAGTTCAAAAATGGCCTGAATCATCTCCAAGTCTGCGAAGTGCTCCGAAGAGTATCGGAACGGAGTTTCAGACTCTTGCCTCAGTATCTGGTGCTCAAGGGTTGTCATCCAATTTTCCAATCTTCCATAAACGAACTCGTCTTCATGGAGTAACAACTGAAGTACGGCGTCCTTGAGGGTGGCAGGCCACTGAAAAGCAACGTAAGATGATTCGATGACAGACCAGTCTTGGATTAGGCCAACGTTCGAAGTATATCTTTCGTAATCCGGCCTAAGAAGGCACTTCAGCCAGTTGAAAGCAACGTCTTGAAGGGTAAAGCGGCCAGTATTGACAGCTGTAATAAAATCGACCAACCCCTCCTCTCCGCTGAAAGTCTGTTTTGACTTCAACTTGTGGGTTGGCTTCTTCGAGTGTTCGAGAAACACTGCGAGTCCGGACCCATCCATGCCTTGAATATCGTGAATTCCAGACAAAGTGTCAGTTTGCTGCATGACCTGAGACTTCCCCTCATCCCAGTTCTTTATAATATCCCTGAGATCCCCAAGGAGCAAATGGTCTGCATCTTCAGTTGGGGTGATAGTTGTGTCCGGAGAGTCCATTCTTTCATTCGCATAGGCAGCGTGTTTCCGTAAATCTTCTAGGCTCCCCAGAGCCTCAACTCCTAGCTTTGACAGCAAGGGCCCGACCGTGCCAAAAAGACCATCGTCAGCTTGAACATAAGGGTCTAGAAGGTCTTCATAATACTTGGCTTGGTCAAAGAGGATCTCATCCGCCTGCGTCGAAGCCTCGGCCAGTGAGTCACGCAAGCGTGTTCTCCTACTTTTCACCCTCAAGCGTTCCGCCTGGTCGTCCGCGATAGCGGAGGCAGAGGATCGCTTACGACACGGGATCTCAGGCGATTTTGCCTCCACCTCTTCCATTTTCATGTCTTCTTGTTGATCAACACTCTGCTGTGGCTGTGACGACTGAACTTCCAGGAATTCCATCAGTTGTTTCTCTGCGCGCTGGTCAACAGAGGACTGGTCATCACCATGATCCGCAGTCTGCTCCAGCCCCTGGCATCCTGTGACGGACCGCATACCAGTGCTTTGCCCTTCATCGGCCACCTGCCCATCTTGAGGATGGTCATCATCCGAATGAGGTTTGGACAGTCGCCTCTGAGTTGTATTTGTTATCGCCTTCAACTCGGGGCTGTCTGCCGGTAACGAGATGGTGACCGACGTGCCGGGGGAGTGTACGGTGTCGTCCTCGACACTTATCAGTCGAAGAATAGCTTTTCCAGTGGCCTCCCACGTCAGGGAATCTATCTTTATTTCACGCTCAGAGGCACGAAACGCAATCGGATGCCTTGACGGGTCCACTGCCCGCAGGTTGTCCGGCAATGAAGGCAAATAAGGATACAGGTCGATTTGCCGTTGGAGAAACTTAATAAGACCCTTCTTTGGCTTTTTAAGAGGAACAAGCGACACAGACAGTCTATCCTGGACCGACTGGAGCGTTTTACGTAAGCCCTCTTCGGCAAGCGTCTCCTCCAGGCCTAATTGCTCTGTTCGTACCTCCAAGCGATTATCGTCGTCGGCTAGCACGCTTTCGAGACAAAACCGGGTAAGTCGATAGCTCTGTAAAGCGCTACCCAGCCGTGCGCTCTGTCTCCAAAGGGTCAAATCTGTGTCATCCCGTTCTAGAGCCTCCGCGAAGGATGCTAGCGCGGTCCTGGAACGCTCAGTAACTTGAGACAAAATTTCGGGTGCGGCACCGGATAGCTTCGGAACATCCTGTAAAAGAGCGCGTAGGGCATCAAGGGTGTATTGTCCATGATTTTTATACGAGAGGAAGATGGTCTGTTGCAGAGTGCTCGAGGTAGAGTCGTTGATATTGAAGTCTCCGAGCACCGCAGCCGTAACCGTATCGTCTATTGTTACATCATTCAACGATTCGACAAACTGGGGCTCCGATTTGCGAAGTGCGACTCTCTTGAAATCGGAAAGGGACTCGGGATATCGAAAGATCTCGGAATGCAGGAGCTCTTGGTACGCTTCAGCGGCTTGCTCGTAGAACTGGGGACCTTGGGAATGGAGTTTCAGGGCATTCTGGTAAAGTTTCAGGGCTTCTTCGATCTGGATTTCCTTGGTATCATCGACCTCCTCCTCAATGGCCTCGTCGGGCTCGATGTTCAGCGCCGCCCATGTGGACATGATGCGGGACGGTTCAGGCCGCAAAGGCGTTCGCTGATGGTCGCAAAAATGTCGCAGCCGTCGAAAACATTTCAGGGCGATGGAAGCCGGCCCCTGTTGTGGAGTCGTCAAACTTGATGATGAAGGTCAGAGAGAACAAAGGGTCTCGAACGTGAAGCTCCAGGGACACGCCGTCACGCGTTTCTGCTCCACGGAATGGGACTCCCCGAAGAGGAAAGGGCTGGTGCCTGTTGCTGCCTCAGGAATCTCGCAAGGCAAGAGTGACGACGACTGGGAGCCACCGGCCATCTGTCAGAGCCCAAGTTGTCCTGTCGGAGTTTGATTCCAACTCATTACTCTGCTTTCTTTCCCCACCTCTGCGCAAGCTTCATTGCGACCCCGAGTGCGCCATGGTAGCGCCTGCGGTTCCCGAGTACGTCTTGTTTTCCCCTCGCTCTCCGTGCTCCTGGGAACTGAGGTGCAATTGGACTGCTATCTGCAATCGCTATCTGGGAACTGACGCCTGGAATTGCTTTTAGGATTTTTGAAGAGGAAGACATACTTGCTGCCGTCGATGCGCGTACAGAGTCGCTCCAAAATCTGAGGGAATTGGGTCCCCCCGACCTGGTTTACTTGGTCAAGCAGCCAAAGACCGGCTCGACTCGTCAGGTGGGTTTACGACGTCCACCCTCCCAATTGTCGGAGAATGCAAAGTCGGGTGAAACACGGCAATCAGCTAACGAACTTTTGTCCCTGCATAGACCGGTGTTTACCACCATGTCACCGGAATCGACGCCTCGTCCTCCGCAAGCTTGGCTGCCTACGTGAATACCTTGGTGTCCTCCCCGCTCGACAAAACAAATAAAGTGGTATCCGGAATCTATTGGTAGGCCACCGATGAATGTTCTCGATAGTCAGAATATGGCTGCTAACCACGTGTAGTTGTTACAACGCCTTCTCCCACCTTGACATGCGAGTCGAAGTTAAGATACCGGGAAGTCTCGAAAGCTACTGTATCGACGAGCGTGGGGACAAGCGTGTTGCGACCGAAGCATTATGGTTAGAGACATTTCTTTGCGGGGTTCTGAGAGCCTATTCATATGCAGATGACGGCAGCGGAGATGCAATTAGGAAAATCGTTGGGGTCCGTCGGTTCAACCCAGTCACAAATACGGAAATGGAACATAGGTTCTTAGATGCAGCCGAGAAGCTATTCTTCTTAGGTATGCTTTCCGCTTCCCCACGACCATTCAAACTGACAAGAGTATTACAGGCAGGCAACTCAGCTCGGACCCTGAAACGCAGGTCCCCAATACTGTAAGCAACCACCTTACCGCCGGTCTCCTCAAGTATATCCATACGACGGGACGATACGCATCCGGTATCAATTTATTCGAGAAACTTCGCACAAAGGATGTAGAAGTATCCTCTCTGCTCGCCCAGGTTTTCAAAATGGCGGACGAGGAAGTTCAAGCTGTGCGGCTCATGTACGACGCGCTTCAAGACGTTCCGATGGATTATGCCCTTCTCGATTGCCAAGCTGCATTCTGCGCCGGCAAGGGAGAAGGTGAAATGGCTTTGGAGTGCGCGAAGCGTGCTGTTACGGCTGCCCCTAGCGAGTTCAGCACCTGGGCTCGCTTAGCTGAGGTCTATGTGAACCTAGAGCAGTGGGACTTGGCCCTTCTGACGTTGAACTCCTGCCCGATGTTCACCTACCAAGACAAAGACACACCTCGCATGCCCCAGCCGTCGCGAATCATGCTTCCCATCCTCGCGGAGAGCATGCTAGATGAAATTGACGAGGGCCAGCCGAAGCAAGGGGATCCCCACGACTACGTGCATCCTTCATTGCGGAGACTGCATGCAGCCACGTACCAGGGAACATTTCTAAAAGCATACAACCTGTTGACCAAGGTAGCTGCGGCCATCGGTTGGGATCAGCTGCTGAGAGTCCGCAGTGAAGTTTTTGTGATGGAAGAGGAATACCGCACCGAACGCCACCACTCCACGTCAAAGCAGTCATCAGTTGCAAATGCTAGTCCCCCAGAGACTAATGGGAGCAGCGACCGGGAGAACGGGGACGGCGCTCACGAAGATGGTGCCACGGAAACAGCGCCCAATGGGGTTGATTCTCAAGAGGTCGAACATTCAATTGAAAGACCAGAGCAGACAGTTGCGTCTGAAGTTGTCAAGTCCGGCAACAATGAAGATGTGAGCATACGTATCACATCGTCGGGGACATATCTAATACTAACTATCACCAGCCCGACCCATCACATTCATCGTACACGCAGTTCAAGAATAAACGTCTCTGTGAAAGGTGGCTTGACAATCTTTTCATGGTTCTCTATGAAGATCTCCGCATATACACGATTTGGCGAACGGAGATAGCCCAATTCCGCCAACAAGCGATGGAATACAAGAAATCAGCCACCGAATGGGAGATCCTCGGCGAGCTGGCAGAACGACTACACCACTTCGATGAAGCTATCGACGCTTACCAAGCTTGCCTATCGATCCGGTTCTCGCCCAAGGCCATGCGGGGCATTCTCAAGATGCACGAGCAACGCAACGACACCAGGGGTATGCTAAGCGCACTGATCCGTCTAATCGCCTGGCAGTACCGGTGGTACTCTGAGGTACGTCTCCTTTCACCTTTTTTTTTGATGCCTCAAGAAGGGAAGCTGACATGTCTAGTTCTCTCCGGAACTTCTTTTCATGATCCGCAAGCTCATCGAAGATGAAGGCGCTGTCAAAGTGCGCAGCATCGTCCAAGCGACAAACCTGCCCCAGGCCGTTCTCGACCTGACCCACCAGTACTGCCAACTGTGTGCGACGTTCCGCAGCAGTGGCAGTGATGGTTAGTTAACCTGGCCTATCCCGTGGGGATCGGAGTTCATACGAATGGACAGGTCAGCGAAAGCTGAGCAGTGAAAAACAATAAACCCGTGGAAACTTTGTAGTAAATTCTCTATAGCGTACTACCCCGTACCGAACTTATAATTTTATTGTACCTAGTTATCTTCATTGCGAAGCCCCAGCCTCCTATATGACTGTGATGCTTCCTTTTCCCTTGTCCTGTCCGTTGTTTCTGTTATCATCTCGTCCAAACTATACCACGCTTGTTGTCTTTTCCTTCGTTCCATGCCTTTGAAGAGTCTTCGACCAATGCCATTGTCTCATTCATAAATAGTGGGCCAACGAGATTGCCCGTGCACGACTTCGAATTCTTTCTGGGTCGCCCAAGGAACAGGAGATTCATTCCCTAAACAACCACGATTTTTTGTGACTGCGGGGGCTGTATCTACAATTGCATCCATTCAAACTGCTTGAGAGGGGTTTGGTCCGAGAAAAACCGGAGTTGAATTCTGAATTGCTCACGCACGAACCAGCAGTTCCACGGCAGATACACTATATCATTTCCGAAAATCCAGCTCCCTAATTACTTGAAGATAAATCACGTTAAATAGGCAGCGCCAGAGGGGGCTCTGAGGCCCAAAGTCATCAAGTTCGGCGTTTTTATATCGTAGAACGGCCCTTTCCATCCCAAAACAGTAAAGTCTCAGGCCGACGTCTCAGCCGGCGCGGTCTTCGTCTCCTCAACGGCAGCAGAAGCGTCACCCTTGACCTTCGCGGCTGGGGCGCTCGATTTCGCGGTCTCGTCGGCCGCTTCTTCTTCATCATCTTCGCCCTCGGCTTCAGCGTCTTCGTCTCCTTCCTCTTCTTCCTCATTGAACCCATTTTCACCGGTTTTGCCGTTGGCTTCTACTACTTCTTCCTCTTTTTCGTCGCCTTCGGCTCCGGCTTCAACCGCAGGGGCCACCTTTCGCTTTTTGGGAGCGGGAGGGCCTAATGAGGCGGGCACATTAGAATTGAATTGAAATTGCACTGATACGTGGGGTGAGGGAGTAGGGAGAGCCTACCTTCTGGTTCTTCTTCTTCTTCTAGCTCTTCTTCGGAGACGTCTTCTTCTTCCTCGCTCTCTTCATCGCTCTCGCCTGCGCCGACGTCGGAGCTCTCATATCTATTCCAGGAGATATACGATTAGCACTGGAACGTGGGACATTCTAGAGTACAAGAGCTTGAGGTGTGAAGAGAGGATGACAAGCTTCCCGCACGCGCGGGTGCTAAAAATGACGCAATCAAAGGTATTGGGAGCAGAAAAAGGTAAAGGGAGGTAAGGGAGGTAGAAGAATAAGTTTGGGGACTATCCTGAGGCTTAAAAATGCGCAAAAGGGCAAAGGGTACAAGAGCGCAGGATGGGTAGCGAAAAGCATTGCGGAGGCATAATATAGATAAGGGCTTACTCTTCTTCCTCTTCCTCGCTCTCGTCGCTCGGAAGGGCCACGAGCTCCTCTTCTTCCTCGAGCTCTTGCTTTCTCTTACGGGTAGACATGTGGTATAGTGGTTTGGGTTCGAAGAAGAGGTGGGGAGGTATGAGAGAAAAGAGACGGAGAGAAATGGGATCAATGGAGGTGATTGCGGCCCAGAGAAGGACCAGTGGTGAGGTCCGAGGTGAGGAAGATGGGATAGAGTGCAGGAGGAAAGAGAGAAATGAGAAAAAAAAGAGGTTGGGAGGGAGGAGGGCGAGATTAAATGGGGGAGAGCAGGGCAGGGCAAGGAAGGGAAGGGGAATCTGGGCTTAGTACGACGACTACGAGCAGCCAGCCTTCTTCTCGCAACGGGGCGAGGGAAGGGGGGAATACCTGAGCATGATGGATTACTTCAGCTGCGGAGGATGAAAAGTCAAGTCAGCTCTGACCCAGAGGCCAGGGAGCAGCGAGACTCCGGAGCTGGACGAGAAGAACCGCTCCGGCTGGTGGTTGGAGGTGAGAAAAAGCTCTGGGGGGAGCTTTGGAAATGCACAAGAAATGCACAACCGAGGGTGACTCGTCTCACTGGCGGGTTTTATCCGCACTGCCTTTCGCATCCAAAGACGACGGCCCCTCTTCCCAAGATCCGAGTGTCGAGGGGGGGTCTGTTCAAGCTGACGAATGTGCCCTGGAAAGGGGGAGGGGCTGCATGGAAGACTGGAGAGCGCGACGGGTTCCTGTTTTCGTGGCGGAGTTTGGACAACCTCAGCTTTCAAGGTCCTGTCGCCCTTGTACTCTTTTGGACAAGGCTGGAACCTCCCGAGGCCTCTGTCGCGGGCTGGGCCAAGTTCGATTGCGTTCTTCTCATGATGAATGACAAGCATTTGAGAGAGGATGGAAGGAAAACGAGAGAGGGAGTTGGAGGATGGATGGAGGTTGTATGGTAACGTTGTTACACGATGGCTGTCACGGACTCGAGCTTTGAGCCAATAATACGCGCCAATTAGGAGCATTGCACGAGTTCGTGCGGTATTTAATTACAACCTTGGAGACGACTCAGAGATGTTGTTGCAAAGATCGCGTGGCTTGGGGATTCGGTACGTGGCAATAAGTGTTCAGGCATCCTCGAATCGTGATGTCAGAGCGACAGAAATGTATCATTCATTCCCAAGGTTTCAATCAGTACATCGCGCAACCCGACGACTCCTCTTCTCGTAGGCAGGCAGTCATTTCCCGATGATACTAGTAAGTAGCAAAGTGAAATGTGTCGTGAGCCCTTGGAATAGTTCTTTTTCCATCTACCAGAACACAAAAGCTGCGAAGGCCCGAGCCACCCCGGCAGCTTCCCAGGAGTACTTCATGCTTGGGAGGCACCACAAAAACAGATTCTCAGAGGTAGATTGAGTCTCACGGGCCCAGGTGCATCTTTTATTCCATCTTACCACCACCCCTACGACATTCTAGAGCGGACTCGTCCCTGCGCTGGAATAACCCTCACGAGGCCATGTGGCCACCCCATCAGCCTCAATCTTCAGGCTGCTGGCATCTCTTCATCCCCCGTCCGAGTTGTCCTCCAACTGGGCTTGATATACTTCTCTGGCGCTTTAGTATCAGTCTTTCCAAGTATCTACTATGCACTGAATGATAAGAATTAAATATATATACAAATACCTATATATTTACCTCCCGCTTCACTAAATCCCCAGTACCTCAGATCATTGCGCCAAAAACTCGAAATTGGCCATGCTAGGGTCGAGGAGATTCTCATCCAACCCGAATCCATACGTCCCTACCATGTCGTAAATCAGATCTGGGGGTGGGAACCCCTGTGCCATTGCGTTCGCGCCGCCAGGCACCCCGCTCCCCGCTCGCTCACCCACCGCCCCTGTCGGTGCTCCATTGGACATATCCCAGGAGTCGAACCGCTCGAGCATCTTGCTCAGGCCGCGAGCAATATGTCTTGTCAGGTGTCTCTCACCTGCAGAGACACAGTTCAATAGCTCAATCACCCGCTCCACCAGACTCCGCACCTGACCGCTATCTAGGCTGAGATACGCCGAGTTCCAGTTGACTGCGACTTTCAGCAGGAATACCGCAGAGAAGGTTACCATGGTATGAGTGAAAATGGGGACTCCAACGATTGCGTCCCGAATATCTTGTTCTTCCAGTACCATATTTAGGCACGCCATCGCGGACGAGATGGCAATGTTGGCTGACTCCTTGCGGTCCATCGAGAAGACTGGCGTGTTGGTTGGAGAGAGGGCACGGAGAGAAAGAGAGTTGAGTTGGAACTTGGCAAAGTGGTAATGCAGGACCACTCCTTTCGAAGGATACGTTCGAACATAAGGACTGTCGGCTACAGATGAGGATGGTCAGCGTTGGCCGATAATATATAAAAATCAAAATATGCAGCTCCGACTTACCGGATCGTGGCTGCCACAGAAGCCGCCATTGATCAATTGCCACATTGTAGACGCGCAACTGCCCAAAGTCTTCCTCCGTCAAGGCCTGTTCGGTATCGCTACCGAACATCCGATATGCCTCCGTCAAGATCATGAAGAGGGCTACCTGGGCAATCAGCCTGATATCTCCAGGTACAACCATTGGTGACTGGAGGAACGTTTCATAATTCTTGATTGCCAGATCCTCATGAATGACAGGTGGCCGGCCATAAGCTATACTGAAATGATGATCACAGACGTAGAGCAGATACCACAGTTGAGCTCTCTCATACTGATCACTATGGCCGCGGATCATCTTCTGATAGCTCTGGTGGAGGCCCAGCTCTGTAGCTATACGGACGGCATGACCGGAGAGTTTCCAACTCAACTCGGACAGCCAAAACGCCCCAACGCAGAGCGCCCGAACATCATCCAGGGTATGAGCGCGTGTTAGTGACATGCTCGACACAAGCGAGACGTACTCGCTATAACATCGGTTTAGTGTCTCGTTGCGGTTGGGAATATGTAGCGCTGCTACGGTGAGAACCGCCGCCGCTAGTAGAGTCGAAGCCCGCCGTACTGATGTGAGGTCGCGGTGTACGAGGATAATCCCACCCCAGAGGAGCTGGTTCATTGTCCGGCTGAAATACGCAAAGAGTTCCTCAGCCTCGGGGATAGAGATAAGGCCACGAGAGAGGAAGTCCTCCTCTAATAGCGTCGACTTAGGCTGCTCGATATGATTATTGCGCAAGTCCCGCAGTTTTGTAACCTCATAAAGGCTGCGCATTGGGGCCGGCACTAATTCTCGGTCCTGTAGATCGGGTTCTTGTGAGGGTTCCCGTGTCACCACGAGTCCCGGTCCGTCGGGCTTCACATCCGGCGGGGATTCGGTCACCAAAGGGCGGTTTCCGACATGAAATGCAGGCGCAACGGGTGAAGGACCATTCGGGCTGTCGCCGACTGGGAATGTCGAGAGGTCTGGTAATCCCCCTTGGCGTAGGAGCTGTGACACTGCCGCTTGGAGCTGTTGAATTGTCGCTGATGCTCGAGATTTCCAACTATAATGCCAAGGGTCAGCGGCGTAAGGCGAGAATCATCACGTCCTCTCCATTGCGAGCCACTTACATTCCATCATCATCGACGAACTTCTGCGAGAAGTCATTTACAACGCATTTGATTCCACTGCGAAGGCACTTGGTGCAGCTCACATCGCCTGGCCGGAATTCGCACCGTATCTTGTGCCGTTTGCATTCTGCGCCTGCACCGTTTGAACATTCAGCAGCTGTTTCGAGACAAAAGCCCCTCTAGCAGGGCTGGTGGATTCCATAGCATCGGCGCAACAGGATACTTACAGGCACGAGCTTTTGAGATCTTCGGCGGAGGAGGTCGCTCGTCAGTAACAACCGAGTGGTGGCGGTCCTGGGGCCGGGGATCGAGGCCAGCATCAAACGAAGAGCGCTTCATGATTGCGGAGATTCAAGGTCGGGGATTCTCCGGCATCCTGCAGCCAGCACAACTCACAGCTTGCGACGACTCGGGTCGGCGACAAACGAGAGCGTCGGTGATGCGCCGCGATTCGTTGCTAGTCTTGAATAATTATAGTGAAAGATCCTCGGTGGTGGATTAGAGACCGGTAGTGAGACGTCAGGCGGAAGAGAAACGCGAGGAAGTCGAGAAAACCAGACGAAGAGAGTGTGGGAGAAAACTGGGGGAAGATCCAGAACGAGGAGAGGACCCCGCTTGGCGCCACGGACATTCTGGAAGAGTTCACCACGGAGCTTTGCTGTGTGCTGTCTCTCGTATTAATTGGAAGTTCGAATTCTTCTTTTTGTTCCAAAACATCTCACTTTTGATCCCAATTATCGACATGTAAACTGGAAAGCGCCTTGACGAGCTGCATGGAGTCATCGACGCCGATCCAATCTCAGCCTGGCCCATGAACAGCTCTCAGAAGTGTCCAGCTCCGACATCCTATCAAGAACAGAATCATATCTCCGAAGGCTCTCTCTCACACTGCTTCTCAAATCGTCAAATCCTCTTCTCCAATAATCGACAACGGGGCAAGTCCGGTCGCGGAAGACATCGGACTTGATGCGACTGTGGAGGTAAATCCGATCTCCACTACAGCGAATTGATGAGCTCAGAGAGCAGAGGGCCGTTTATGAGGGCCAAGTCTGCCAGGATCTCTTCGCAAAATAGTCCCGGTCAATCTTCTGTCATTGTCCACGCTTTGATATTCACCATGCAAATTCTGATTACAGGTGCCGCCGGCTTCATTGGCCAGTTACTCGCGAAAGAGCTGCTCAATGACCCTTCGCATACACTCGTCCTGACCGATATCAATGAGCCACCAATTCCGGCTGGCGTCAAGTATCCTCAGAATGCGCGCACAGTGACGGTAGATTTGCTCAGAGGGGCTGATTCTGTGGTGGATAAATCTCTGGACGCTGTTTATGCTTTCCATGGCATCATGTCCTCGGGATCTGAAGCCGATTTCGATCTAGGCATGAGAGTCAACGTCGACGCAACTCGCAATCTGCTCGAAGCACTCCGCACTACCTGCCCAGGAGTCAGGGTAATATACTCGTCTAGCCAGGCCGTCTATGGGCAACCACTCCCTGAAGTCGTAACTGATAGTGTCATTCCCACGCCTCAATCATCCTATGGTGCGGAGAAGGTTATCTGCGAGACTTTGATCAACGAATACACGCGCCGTGGTTTCATCAACGGATTCACGCTCCGATTTCCCACCATATCAGTTCGCCCCGGTCGTCCCACCGCTGCTGCATCTTCCTTCCTCTCCGGCATGATCCGAGAGCCTCTGAATGGTGAAGAGTGCGTCATTCCTGTGGAAGATCGATCATTCAAGTCATGGCTTTGCTCACCTAAGACTCTCGTCTATAACCTTATTCTTACACTTTCACTGCCTTCCAATTCTCTCCCGCCGCATATTCGTCAGATCAATGTCCCTGGCATCTGCGTCACCGTTCAAGAAATGATGGATGCCCTCGTCAAGGTTGGAGGGGAGGAAAAGTTGGCTCTCCTTACAGAGAAAGAAGACTCAACGCTCAGGCCAATCTTAGATTCATGGCCTACGCGATTCGATAACGTTCAAGCGATCTCTTTGGGCTTCAAGCGTGACGGCTCATTTGAGGAAGCAGTTCGGGACTACCGGCTTTCGCTCACCCAGTGAAGGTCCACATGTGTGCTTCGTACATTCAGGACGGCCATTATTGTCCATAGCTTAGGCTCCGTAATACTCGTGAATATCCGGCTTGTAATTGAATTAAACACAAGTGGATTGTGGAGATCCCTGCAGCCATCTTCTTGGAGCCTGAAATTCTAGGCGCGAATGAACATTAGTCACGTGATATCGTGACACCTCAAGAGAAAGACGCGTCAACCGCGCCGCTGGTCAAGGTAATGTCCCAATCGTTCCAATCAGACTCCCGGCTGTAAAAAGCAGTTGGCATGACAGTAAGGTTATTCCTGAAGAGACTGTTGTAGCATCCACCTTTTACTTTCTCTCATGATGTTGTGGCAAATAGTCAAGGTACCCCTGATGGCTTAACCTACGCTTCACGGATTTTGCGAAATCATGAGCGAGAATTGTGCGAATCCCCTGCTTTTGGGGTGGATCAAAGAATGGCTGGAAGATGCCCGTCAGAAAAATTCCAAAGGGTTCACAGTGTCAGTGTTTCTCGAATTGTGTCTTCTTCCCCGCAGTCGATCGTCTAACCTTCTTCTAGTTACAAAAAAGCATATGAATCAATGAAGGCTTACCCATTGACGTTTCAGCATCCTTCCGAGGCCCAACAACTCAACGGTCTTGGCCCCAAGTTATGCCAACGCCTTGCGGATAAGCTAAACGACTACTGTGCAGAGAATGGATTGCCCATGCCCGAGGATCCGCGTACCTGTAGGTCCTGCCACTGATGATCTGAATACATGCTAAGAGCGGGAAATTGTGACAGCGAGAAGTAAGAGAACATCAGCTGAAGGCACCACCGAGGGTCAGCCAACAAAGAAGCCTCGAAAGTCGAAGCCATATACCCCAGCTCTGCGGTCTGGTCCTTATGCTTTGATACTTGCCCTCGGCAGCCTTGACGAGAACTCAAATCAGAGCATGACAAAAGCACAGTTGATTGAGCAGGCGCAGCCCCATTGTGATGCCTCCTTTACAGCACCCAGTGACGCTAACAAGTACTTCACTGCTTGGAATTCCATGAAGACGTTGCTGCGGAAGGAGCTTGTTTATACCCAGGGGCATCCTGTGAAAAGGTATTCTTTGACGGAAGAAGGGTGGGGTGTTGCAAAGGCTATAAAAAAGACGAATCAAAAGTCGAATCAGAATACGCTAACCTTCAATATTCAGCCAGTACGTACCTCAAGACGTGGATATCAAAGATAACTGACACATCTAGGACGCAACTACGAATAACCTGGGTACCAACCCTGCAAACCACCGCAATTCCGCGCTGAGTTCTAATGCAGCCGAATCCTTACAACAAAATAGCGGTGATAGTTACCACAGGGCTCAAAATTCCTTGAACCAGAATGCACCGGATGATTCCACAGCCACCCCTATTGCTATCCCGCCTGATAGCTTCACAGTCCAATTGGTCCTCGACACCCGAGAGGTTCGAACATCTAAAGACAGAGACTACATTGCCAACGAACTGAACAATAAAGGCGTAAACCCAGAAGTTCGGGCGCTTGAAGTAGGCGATATAATATGGGTAGCCAAATTCCACGACCCTACTTTCCTCTCCAAGTACGGCGAAGACGGCGACGAGGTTATGCTTGACTGGATCGTCGAACGCAAACGTCTAGATGACCTCGTCAGCTCTATCAAGGATGGTCGCTTCCACGAACAAAAGTTCCGTCTCCGCCGATCAGGCATAAAAAACGTCATCTATCTCATTGAAGAATTCTCTGTCGCACATGAGCCCAGCACCGCTGCGGCGGCAAAATACTATGATATGGTTTCCTCAGCTATAGCCTCAACGCAGGTCGTAAACGGCTACTTCGTCAAACGGACGAAGAATCTTGACGACACGATCCGCTACCTCGCTCGCATGACCTTCCTCCTCCGGAACATGTACAGCTCTTCATCCCCATCATCCCCTTCCTCTCAAAACACCTTGTGTCCATCCCCGTCGCATACCCTAAGCCTCCTCCCCACCCGCCACCTCTCCCTCTCAACTACTTACCTCACAACCCTTGAAAATCTCCGAACGTCAAACCCCTCAATTACATACGGCGTAACATTCTCGACCTTCTGCGCCATTGCCTCGAAATCTGAAGCTCTCACGCTCCGAGACATCTTTCTGAAGATGCTCATGTGCACGAGAGGCGTCACGGGTGAGAAGGCACTAGAGATCCAACGTCGGTGGCCGACGCCTCAGGCGTTTATACGAGCCTTTGAGGCGCTGGACTCGAAGGATAGGGAGACAATGGTGTCGGATAATTTGCAGTCGATGGTGGGGAGGAGGAAGATCGCGAAGGTTCTGAGTAAGAAAATTGCTGAGATTTGGTGTGAAGAGGGGTAACACTTTCTTTGCTTCCCACTTTACTACGAGCGATGGCTGTAGCTGCAAATACGTTGATTAACGGCATTAGAATCGTACACCACGGCATGACTGCGCTACTCACGCGGTCTTTTTTATAATATGCTACTATTCGAGAGAGAAACTGCATAACGAACAAACTGAAGTCTCACAAAATCCTTCAACTAGTTCCAACCCGGCTCGACGAAGACACATAACACGGGCATTGAGAGAATATAGACGATTGCTATCATATTCAACTATGATTAAGAAAAGACTGGAATTTATACAGTCATAAACTCGTGAGGAATCAAATAAGTCATCTCACAAATCCCAACTTATTCGTACACCACCCCCAAGCTCTCATGAACATCTTCTTCTCAATCGCCAACGCCAGACTACTAGAGACAACAGAAATACTGCTTAGGGCCATCGCCAGCGCCGCCCAGACAGGGCTCAGTCGCCAGTGCGAGTCAACCATGACCATTTCATCCCCTACCATCTTCATCTTGTGTCCACTCACGATGGGATAGAAAATACCCGCTGCAACAGGCACAAGACAGAGGTTATAGACGACTGCCCAACCGAAGTTCAACTTGATGCGGTTGATAACACGGCGGCTGAGGACAGCTAGTTGCAGGATGGTATCGAGATCTGAGTTTAATAGGATGAAGCTGGCTGAGTTGATGGCTACATCTGACCCGGATGCCATGGCAATGCTGACGTCTGCTGTACCGAGGGCCGGAGAGTCATTAACGCCGTCGCCAACGAAGGCAACAATAGGTCGGGATGCGGGATGTTTTTTGCCTTGGTACGAGATGCCAGAATCTAGCTGTTGAGAGGTGTGTTGTCCGGCCTGGATTTGCCGGACGAAGTCGGCTTTTCCTCCTGGGAGGCTGTTGGCAAGGACGTTGTGTCGAGGGATCCCCACCATATCGGCGACGGCGTGAGCGGTGGCTTCGTTGTCTCCCGTGCACATGAACACGTTGATTTTGCGTTGCTGTAGCTTCGAAATTACTTTCGCTGCGTCCTGTCTGATCGTGTCAGATATCGCGAAGACGATGGCCGGAGAAAAGAAGGCCTCTTCTGATGTCGATTTTTTTGAATCGGTGGGGGTAACCTCGCGTAGCGAGAGAGTGGCTGTCGAATTTCCAGCAGTCTGATACTTGGAAAGCAGGCTAGAGAGATAATAATGGTCCTGATCAGGGGATGAAACCCGCTGGAGAAGACGCTGGCTGCCAATGGCAGCCTCAAACTGGCGGTTCGCCTGTGAGTCGGTCGAGTCAATCGAGTCCGGGATTGAGATGGTGAATCTGCCCTGCATTCCCTGCCCTGATTGCTCTTCTATTTCGGAACTAATGACAGCAGCTGCAGGTTTATTTTTGCAAAATTCGGCGATTGCACGCGCAATGGGGTGATTGCTACTTTCCTCGAGCTTCCTCGCAACCGCCCAGGCGACCTGCAACTGAGTAGAATCGGCAATAAGCGTTTCATGTTCCGTTACCTGGGGGTTTCCCCCTTCTGTCAGGGTGCCAGTCTTGTCGAAAACAATCGCACTGAGGTGGCTAGCTTCTTGGAAAGCTTCACCACCGCCCTTAACCAAGATGCCGTGTCGTGCCGCCACTCCTCCGCCGACAAAAAGAGCGGTTGGAGCAGCGAGGGCGAGACCACAGGGACATGCAACCACAAAGACGGCAATAGCGAATTCAAGGCTCCAGAAGGGCCATCCGCCACGGTTCGTATCCAGATAATCAGCAGGTAGCGCTCCAGATACACCGAGAGAGGCCCAAATCACAAACGTCAGTACGGCGATGAGCGTAATGACAGGAACAAAGTGAGCTACTAGCACATCAGCAACGCGCTCTAGCGGCGCACGTTTACTCTGACCCTCGCGCACGATGTCGATGATCTGATCGAGCATCGATGACCTGCCAACAGCGGTGATCTCGAAATCGACCGGTTGGCCGACGTTCACTGAGCCGGTGTAGACTTGATCACCGCGTGATTTGCTCACAGGTCTCGATTCCCCTGTCAGCGAGCTTTCGTCGAACTGATACGAACCCGGACTCGAGATTTTACCGTCGGCTGGAGGCGAGGCGCCGTGGGGTACTCGTACGATATCGCCAATCTCAAGGAGGTCAACACCAACCCTTTGAACTTCATCTGGGCCCGTAATGCTGTTCTCCACTAGCAAAGCCTCGGCGGGTCGCAGTTTTCCAAGAGATGTTACTGCATCACCAGCCTTCGTTTTGCTGTACGCCTCCATATAACGTCCGGCGAGTATGAATAATGTTAGAAAGACAACTGTGTCAAAATAATTTGAGCTGTGCGTATCTGAGTGCGTTGTGGTGACAGCATCCATTATGAGGATGGCCAACGAGGAAACGTAGGCCACCATTGTTCCGGCGGATATCAGAAGATTCATGCTCCCGAAGCGGTAGAGCCTCCGCAAGATCGGGACACGGCTCCCAGGACGCCAAAGGGAGATTATTTCCTTCATAGCGCGCACATGAAAGATATCAGTTCCATAGAACATGACAGGTGTTGTCATAATGAAGAGAGCCCATTCCATGCGAGAGACACTACCAGACCACATGGGCTGCTCCAGATATCGTCGGACCAGGTTGTTGGTTGAAACAAGACTCATAAAGACAATCCCGATGATAAATTCGGGAATTGCCACAGTCAAGACGAATAGAAACCGGAGCAACAAACGGCGTCTTTCATGTCGCTGCATTTCTCGGGACCGATCTTCGACGCTCGGTGGATGGTAGACGACAGCTTGGAATGCACTGTGCGCGCTTTCAATCTTCTCCCGAAGAGTCCTCACCGTGAGAGATGGAGGACGGGGCGTATAGTTTACCTTTAAAATGGGAACTTTGACAGAGAGCATGCCATCCACTTCCACATCGGGTATGCCCTTCAGGGAGTCTAAAACCTTCTCTGGGCAGTGGTGACAGAACATGCCTTCGATACGAAATGACAGTGTCCGTTTGTCAACGACCGTCTCGTCGCTTCTCGGGCTCTTTGGAAGGATTTTAACGAGAGAGGCGTCGTACCCAAGGTCCTCGATTTTTTCGACAACCAAATGAGCTTGGTCTTGGCTCTCCAATTCGACCTGAGCGCTGTGGGAAAGAAGGTTGACCACTGCATTTACCACGAAGGGAAGCTCATTCAAGCCTTGGGTAATAGCTCCTGCGCAGGAGCCACAGGTCATACCACCAATTGCAATTTCAGCTAGATATCTCCGACGTTCACCACGGGACGGCCCCATAGTAAGTGGGCTAACTTCACCCAGCGAGGCCTCGAAGCCAAGGTCGTCAATACGCGCAATGATCTCTTCAATCCTCGACTCCGGGCCCTTGTAAGTAACAGTGGCATTATTCGAAAGAAGATTAACCGTAATTTGGTCAACGAAATCGAGTTGTTGGATTGCATCCGTAATTGCATTGGTGCATGACGCACAACTCATTCCTGCGATACTAACGCGCGCATGGAACCGGCCTATTGGTGATTGCTCCACAGCCAACACAGATTCGCCTGTAGAATCTGCATTCTGAGCAGTCACTCGGAGCTGATGAGGCTTTTCATCCCATGGTGTGCGGTATTGCTCCAGTTCCTCCTTTCTGCAGGCATCGCAATTGTCGACATGCTTCTGTTTGCCCCCCCGTCCTGCAGAGGGAGCGTTTGTGCCGAAGAAGGTCAAGTCGTGGAGAGATTTTGTGTCCGTATCGTGGTCGGAAATGATTGCACCTGTTGGATCCCTGGTGGTATAATGGTGGACTTCAAATGCGGCTTGGATTAATGTCCTGGCGATGAAGCATGGGTCGGTTTTGGGTGTGTGAAGAACATGTACTTCATGAGTAAAGACAGAGACATCGATATCTGCTATGCCCGCAATCCCCGACAGAACTTGGGCGATATAGGCGACGCACGAGGAGCAATGGACGTTGCTGACGAAGAAAGTACTGCGGCGTGTTGCTGTAGCTCGCTCCATGACGGTGGGGTATACCTAGGGAGATTGGAAGAGACACCAGGAAAAGAAGCACGAAGGAAAGGATCGGAGACTGAAGGGCTGGGGCATGTTTTAAATATTGGCAGGAATCATCCATCAGATCTTTTCATTATTACTCAACACGAAACATAGAATGGACTGGAAGAATGCGTGTTTTGTGCGGTTTTGTTCGGATGACCCAGAAATCCTGGTGGGAGTGGCTAAAACGCGCACAATTCACGCAGACATCACGATTAGCCGCAGGACGCGCATAACGGCAGATTAGTCTCCAAAACGCCCACCGAATATGCTCAAAGAGCCACTTTATCCAATCTGGAGAGTCGAGAAGCATGGATGGCCACTTGCAAGATGGCCGGAAAAGAAGTTGAGAGGGCCGGGTTCGAACGGGTGGCGGGCTAGAAAAATCCACGTGACCTGCCCACTCAACCACCGACGAAAATTCCGCCTCCAGGATCGATTTTCACGTGGCGCGTCACTCAACCTCCCATTTTCTGTTCTTCTGACTCTTTTCTCTCTGCACCCTCCTTCACCCCATCCTCTCTTCCAATAGCGCCCTGAGGCGTTGCTCTTCCAACTTCTCTTGGAGATACAGATATTGGCAGCCTCTCTTCTTATTGGCTATCCTCCAACTACTGGTGGTTCACCGTTCAGCTCTATATTTCTCCTTGTTCCCTCCAAAGAGAATATTGTCTGCTTATCTAATCACTCTCTGTTAGCATCATATGCTCCAGGATAGATTGCACCAAGCCGTGGATCTCATACTCTCCTTCGTTTGCTTGCTCAGTCCCCTAAACATGACGATATAGGGAAGCTCTTTCCTTTATCGGCATAGATTGGCTGATGCGGAAGTACAGCATCGCGGAGCCCGGGGTTTTCAGAGCATATCAACGTCCGATATCGTAATATAACCACTATGTCGGCGCCGCCTGGGATGCGTCAACCCATCCCGCCAAGGGTTGGCCCAAAGCCGCCTGTTGGGCGTCTGGCCAGTCTCAAACCCCCCAGTGCAAATGCTATTAAGCGCCCTCAGCCAGTTGCACGCCCCCAGCCCTCCAGGCCAACCACCACCCATCCCAAAACTACGACTTGCCCTAATCCTGGCTGTCCTGCCCCTCACATCATCGAGGACGATGGCCAGAAAGTGTGTTCTGGGTGCGGTACAGTCGTGAGTGAAGCCAATATTGTCTCAGAAGTCACTTTTGGCGAAACGGCTTCCGGTGCCGCTATTGTTCAAGGTGCCTTCGTCGGCGAAGACCAGACCCACGTCCGCAGCTTTGGCCCTGGATTCCAACGCGGTGGTACAATGGAAAGCAGAGAAATCACAGAGCAGAATGGTACGTACTTATTCTTTTCTTATCTTTGCCCAATATCTTGGCTGTACCAACTAATTTAGCATAGGCAATCGTTATATAAACCAGCTGGCTCGTGCTTTAACCATACCAGAGAGTGCCTCGAAGGCTGCTGGACAAGTTTTTAAGCTCGCTGTGGGGCTTAACTTCATCCAAGGCCGTCGGACGAAGACAGTGGCTGCTGTGTGTCTATACATTGCATGTAGGCGGCAGGATGGCAATACAGTTATGTTGATTGACTTTGCAGATGTCCTAATGGTGAAATTACTCTTAACCCACCAGGTGAATGAACAGTGACTGACGGTTTTTAGATCAATGTTTTCAAGTTAGGCCGTACCTATAAAGCGCTTCTCGACGAACTCCGTCTGGGCGGCAACGTCTTTTTAATGAATCCCATCGATCCAGAAAGTTTGATTTACAGATTCGCGAAGCAGCTCGAGTTCGGCTCATCTACAATGCAAGTTGCTAGTGAAGCTGTGCGTATAGTACAGCGTATGAACCGTGATTGGATGACCACTGGCCGGCGTCCTGCAGGTATCTGTGGAGCCGCCTTGATCCTGGCAGCTCGGATGAACAACTTCCGCCGCACCGTCCGCGAAGTCGTCTATGTTGTCAAAGTTACAGAAATCACAATAAGTCAGCGCCTGAATGAGTTCAGCTCTACGGAAAGCGGGGAGTTGACGGTCGACCAATTCCGCTCCGTGCAATTGGAGAACAGCCACGATCCACCTTCCTTTACTAGGGCAAGGGAGGGTAGGAAGCCCGCGCGAAATGTGAAAACGAAGGCAGCAGATACTGCTGCTGAGATCCAGGGGGGCGAAGAAACGGAGGCTAACCAGCCAAGGCGCATCGACGCCGACGGTTTTGCGATTCCAACTCTACCCATCGACCCGGCGTTAACACAAACAGGCAACGGCACCCAAACAGCGTCGACGACCACTACCGTTCTCGAAGCCGAGGAGCGTCCATCACTTGCAGTAAAAGCCAGACTCAAGGGAAGACAAAAGTTGCCCTCTCCATCCCCCGAGCAGGTCGCTTCGGAGGAGGCTCTCGAGGAAGAGATGGCGGAGTATTTGGCCAAGGGGTCTAACATGATCGAAAGTATTGAGGGTGGCTCGACGGTGCAGCCGAAGAAAGTCGTTTCTGATAACCCCGAAATCGACGAAGCAGAGTTTGAGTCAGATCCCGAAGTTTCCAACTGCCTGTTAACTGCCGCTGAAGTCGAGATTAAGGAGCGCATCTGGGTCCATGAGAATAAAGAGTATTTGCGCACACAACAGGCGAAAGCACTGAAGAGAGCTCTGGCGGAATCCGATGCACCTCGCGGCGATCGTAAGCCGCGGAAACGTCGTAAGGGAAGACTAGGAGACGTAAGGTATCTCGAAGGTGAGGGAGAAGAGGGGGATGGGAGAAGTACACGGGCCTCGACCCCAGCAGAAGCCACCCGTCGGATGTTGGAACGAAGGGGCTTTAGTAAGAAGATCAACTATCGTCTTCTCGAAACGTTATTTGGTGACGACGGGGGTTCAGAGGAGGGTGCTAAGGCGAAAGAGGATATTGGAGGTCACATTCGGAGCCGCAGCCAGAGTGTGGCTTCTCAACGCAGCGCTAGCATTGACCCTGAGGTGACTACGAAACGCACAAGGCTTCCTGAGAACACGCCTCTCTCGACAAACACTGCCGGCCCTCCTGCTCCTGCACCGACACCAAAACCTAGCTTTGTGAAAGAACCAACAGCGCGCCGAGTTCCAGCCTCGGCGGTCGAGCACAAACTTCCCACAGACGCCGCAAAAGAGGTCTTTGGATCAAAGCTAGCAGATCCGGATGATGAGGTTGATGATTATGATGAGGAAGGGGATGATGACGATGGTGTGGACGCCGCATTTTCCGGTCAGTTCGGTGATTACTATGAAGAAGGCAGCGATTACTACGATAGTGACTAGGATTGGCGTGTGACATCCCAGCGCGGCGCAAGTCAGCTTCAGGAATTTCCACGTTCAAGCTGATTTATCACTATCCCGTTCGCTTGGCCGCTAGGCTCATTTTGGCATATAATTCCCTGGATAGACGAAGCAAACCTAAATTGCTCCCCTCCTGGCTGCTCTTTTTATTCCATCTACGTACTTCGACCGCTACGAAGTCGCTCGAGCGGACATTTAGTCACTCATCTCCACCTTCCGAGTGAAGGGCGGTGCGGCTTTGGTACGGCAACATCTCTCTAGCCGACATGTCCCTGTGTTCAAAAAAATACGCCCTGAGATTGTAATAATCTTGCCTGATGACACCCCGAAGGCAAGGGGGGATTTCACGGTATCCTATTTAGGCTCTAGAGAGTCTTCGTTAACGATATCCTGCCCACGACAGTCCCCATGAAGGCGGTGGGCACTACCTATGGAACCGATGAAGTCCTCGGCACCCGTATCTTTTCTACCAGCTGCTGGGTTTTTAGAGCCAGTGGTATACGCTGAGGTTTGGTGGGTTTTCTCGCTCTCGGGCGGCTTCTGACTTTGTGCTGGGCTCCTCTCATGAGGAATGTTCAAGGATGGCGTTCCGCTTCACAGAATGCTGGAACAGGGCCATGAGACGAAGCAGGCCCCGGCAGCATTTGCCGAATCTACCTCCTTCTTTCATCTTTTGGGTTCTGGTGGTATTTCCGGATGATCCGCGGAGCCTGGTATGAAGGATGTCCTAATTTAACACACCATATTGCTCCTGTGCCGGCAAGAGTGATTAATATGGGAAACGCTTTCCACGGCGCGGTTGCTTTGTACGCCGCGAACCCACCTGCTCGGTCTCTTCTTGATAAGGCCTATGTTTTCATTTGACTCGGCAAGCTTGAGGGCTGCATGCACACGACACCCTCGTTCTCCTTTGCTTGAATCTACGGTTGACTGAAGACTTCTGGCTGTCTACCTTTCGATCTTGTGTACCCTATACCTCATCCCAGAAATATGGTGAAGCTCGAGATGTACGGCAGGGGGCTAAGCCTTCGCATGGCCATTCTGTTCACTTGCCTCACAGCGTTTGTTTTGTTCGGTGGGAATCCCAGGACAGCAGTTGAGGTGCTCCAGGCTAATCTGTCATTGTACCGCGCCTAGGTTACAATCAAGGGGCTTTTGCAGGCATTATTGGAAACGAAGACTTCCTCCGAGTTGTCGACTATCCCAGTTCCGCAGCCATGGGGGTAATAGTCGGCATATACAATATCGGTTGTCTGACAGGCGCCGCTGCAGCATTCATGACAAGTGACCGTCTCGGATTTCGAAAGTCGATGTGGATTGCAATGGTTTTCTTAACAGTGGGTATACGTTTCCAAAATTCAAGGAGGGATATGCTAATAATAAGCCCATGGGGGACAGATTGGGGCTATACCACAGGCGTGTGCTTATTCCAGGGCTCAGATGCTTATTTCACGCTATATTGGTGGTATTGGGACCGGAATTATGACTTCGGTTGTCCCAGTGTACCAGTCTGAGCTTTGTGAGGCGCGGAATCGAGGGATGTACGTGTGCAGTCAGCCTCTCGCAGTTGGAGTCGGCATCTCCTCGGCCTACTGGTTCGATTATGGAATGAGCTTCGCCCCAGGATCGATCACTTGGCGATTGCCTGTTGCTTTCCAGGTGGTATTTATCGTAATTGTGTCTGTTCTTGTTGTCGGGTGAGTTCAATCCCTCCGCCGTGACGGCGTCGTGACGGTCAGTTTGAAAGAGAGCTAACGTAAAGACTGGGGAAATTAAAGGCTACCAGAAAGCCCTAGATGGTTATGCAGAAAAGGTCAGAACAGAAAGGCTGTGCAAGTCCTCTGCGACTTTTATGACCGTCCGTCAAATGATCCAAAAGTTGTCAGGGATACCGATGGGATTCTCAGAGCGATTGAACTGGACAATCTCCGTGGCGAGTACAAGTGGTCCCAACTCTTCAAGGATGATGAGATTCAAACTGGCCGACGGGTCCTGCTCGCCTATGGTTTGCAATTTATCAATCAGATGGGGGGTGTCAATATCATTGTCGTAAGCAACCTTTTTCTCCACGAATTTGGGAGAGACTCGACTGACGCTGCTCCAGACCTATGTCACGACAGGTAAACTCCCTGCGATCGGCCAAAGTCGAGAACCTCACTAACCGCTCCCTAGTCCTGGAGGTGAATGTCGGGCTCGACCCTAAAACCAGCCTGCTGCTTGGAGGCGTCATCCAGGTGATGTTTGTGATCGGTGAGTCCTGACCGCGGCCCCTTATTCAACCTACCCGCCTCTTCCAGCCATGTGCTTCCTATCTTTCACAATGAACTAAAGGGTTCTCCTGCAATCAGGTTCATTCTATCCCACTCTCTACTCCGACCGACTTGGGAGGAAGAGGCCCATGATGTGGGGGTCTTTCGGCCTCTTCATCTGCATGATGATGATCTCCATTCTTCTCTCATACAACGGTTAGTATTGAACCCTAAGTTTGATTGGGAAAGGAAGCTAATCTATACGCCTCAAGGAACCACCCAAGAAAAAACCGCTGGTTGTGCCTCAGTCGCATTCTTCTTCTTATTCATGCTCATCTTTGGAGCCTCTACCAACTGCGTGCCATGGGTGTACGGCCCAGAGCTTCTGCCAATGCACGTCCGGACAAAAGGGTAAGCATGCGGCCCTGAATTCCTCCGGCATTCCGCACATACGCTCCTTATCCCTTGCTCCAGTTCTGCATAACCACTTACGACAGTAAAACTAACTCTATTCTCTCCTACTGCCTAAAGCAACGCGATCGGAATCTCAGCAAACTGGCTGTGGAACTTCTTCGTCGCCATGATTGGCCCGACCTTGATCAATGACCTTGAGTGGAAGGGGTATCTTATCTTCATGTGCTTGAATTTATCTTTCCTTCCAGTACGCCTCCCCTTATCCTTCTCCTCCATCCCAGACCCCAGAGTATGGAATCTCCGGTCCCCTTCTAGGAAGCATCCATCACCCATCCATCCATCCCCAGCCACAACGAACGACGTGAAGACAACATACTCATGCAAAAGCACTAAACTCCAGATTCTCTACTTCTACTACCCGGAAACGGCAAACCTCAGCCTCGAAGAAATCGACTCCCTCTTCATGGCCAAGCGCAATAGCCCCGCCGACACCCCCCCGGAGCAAATCTCCCCAACCGAGATCAAGGCCCCCGCCACACAGACCTGGGAGACGGATGCGGCATACCCCATCTAGACCCCGCAGCGCGGTGCAAAAGTTCTAACCTTCGCGGTAGAGAGGTGTGCAAGAATGAGGGCAGGAACATACCACCCATACCTTTGCTCGCGTGGGTCGGAGTGTAGTTACTTTATAAGTCTGTTTTAACAGGTGATGGGGTTCAGATTTTGGAATACCCGTCTTGGTCGATGGTGGTCTCGGCGTATGGGTTTATAGAGGACGGTAAGAGAAGGAGATGGATGGATTGGTGTTACAAGTAATCAGTCAAGATCATGAATAATATCAGATAGCATATCCAAGTTGGATCGAACTGATATGCAATGGAATGTTTGCACGAGTCTTGAAATCTTCATTATCAAGTCGAGTTGTGCTGAGATTTACATGTTAGACCGGCATCGCATGTAATTCAGAAGGTTCAAATAGACATTAGCAGTTCAGCCTTCAAACAAAAGGAGCTGTCTCTCTGTGAAGTGACCCTAGAGGACATGAATAAGGCAGGTGAAGGGTAATTTAAAAGTGTGTATGAGCCTACTTAGGGGAATATCAAAGTGTCATTCTTCTTTCATTGATGTTCTTTCTTTTTGCGCTTCTTTTGCTCCTGGTCGCTGTTCAGGGCGTACCAGGGACAAGAAAGACAGCCCAGAAAATGCGACAAACACTATTGAAAAAGCAAAAGCAAAGCCCAAATCCATCCATCTCAAGCCAGCCCTTGCACCAACCAAACGCCAAAATCTCAACTGAAAGAAACTCACTCAAAAGGAGGGAGAAGACCTCACGGTTCTTCCAAAAGTAAAAAGGAAGGGAAGAAAAAGTTGGGATCAAGACAACAAGAATAAAGTTGGAAAAAAAGAGAAGAATTTTTCACAAACATCTCTGTCGATATCTTTCGGGGGTGATCTTGAAAGCGACGAAGCTAGCAAAGTTGAGATCAGTAGACTAATAAGTGAGATCGAGATCGGTCGAGGAATTGGCGAACAATGAAACGCTTCTTTTCGTCCTCTTTCGGCGCGATACGTCGGTGTCGTTCATTTGTTTCGGAGACGTGAACAAAACAAATCGAGACGTTGATACTTTTCATATGTCAATGTCCATCCCCGTCCCTGGTCCCATGCTCTCTTCCATCCCAACACCGGCACTGCGGGGCTGACCGCTGAGTGTTTGCAAAAGAGGAAGTCCCGTTTCAGCACTACTTGTTGCAAGCACGTTCTGATTTTGTAAGGGTTCTAAGTTGGGCGATTTATCCGAGGCTCGTAGAATCTCAGCACCCTCAAATAGGACAGGGGACGACTGGAGATTTCGGAGGCACGATTCCCATGACGAGGCCACGAGTTGGCCCTGGCTAAGATCATCGTTGAATAGATAGAAGGCGGGCATTTGCGCAGGGCCCGCCAAGGGGATCATCGGTCGTGCAGACACTAGGTAGGCGCTTAGGGCGCGGTTTTTCATGAGGATTTCAGCATCCGCAAGGTGTCGCGAGAACTGCCGGTCGATGTACTTCTTCCAACCGCGAACGGCGGCCGCCACGTCTGTGTCATTGTCGGCTCGGACGAGTTGCCAACTGATCCCAAGGAGACGTGTGGCGTCGTCCACCAAGGGCTCTTCCGGCGAGAAAGGGTTCGAGCGGCCTGAGGGATTGAGAATACGGCGATTTTCCTCGCTGTCATTTTGTTCAAGTTGTTTTTGAATTCTCGAGGAGGAAATATCGTCGAGGCCAGGGGCCGAGGGATCCAAACGTTGCGATTTGCGGCTCGCTTGAGGAGACATGTGCGTGGTGGCAGCCGCCGCGGCGTTTTCCATCGCCTCCTCGTACCAAGTCCCTGTCTGGCTTTCCGCGGAAAGTGCCAACCCAGTGCGAGGGTTGAGAAGAGTCATGCCTTCGCCATAGATAGGCTCCTCCTTGGGAGCGGGAGCAGGAGTCGGAAATTTTGCAAGTCTTTCGCTCGGAGAATCCTCAGCGGCGACGTCATCACGCGATCTCTTGCGCGAAGGCTTGCTGCTGTTTGCGAGGCATGAAAAGTCCGGAGACTTATCGGGAATCGCCCCAGGTGAAACGGCATTGGGATGAAAACCATTCGCGAAGAGAGGCCGAGAACTAACTCCCGGGCCAGCATCTACCTTCGGCTGGTGAGAGAATTGAAAGAAGGCATGGTCCTGGGAAGGGGAAAGGATCATCGTTGGGCCTTCTCGTAGGGAGCTGAGAAGCATTGGACACATGATGAAGGTGGTTCGAGAGGTACGCGTGGTTAAATGCGGTCAGTTCGTTGCGATGCGACGGGGACGGACAGGATCCGATCTGCTAGGTCAAGTGAGCTGCAAAACAAAATCAAAACCACCTATATTTCACGGAATCCAAGTCAATGAGGGCGATGAGAGGAGGCCGGGAAGAACGGTGGGTGACAGGGAGCAGAGAAGAGGTGAAGAGATGGTAGCGTGAGGCTCAAGGAGGCCCAAGATATGGAGTTCAGAAGCTAGGCAATGATAGGAATGAAGGGGAGAGAGACACGGAGCCAGAGACGGTTGGCTGCGGAGGATGAAGAGAATGAAAGAAGGAGAAGGAGAAGAGGAGGAGGAAGAGGAGGCGCGTGAGGAGGGAGAGGCTGACTTGACGGATGCGGAAAGAGAGTCGTTCAGTGACGGAGGTTGCTCGGAGCTGCTTCACTCTTTGGATGCGCTGCAGATGCGGAGTGCGGTTTGGCGCAATCCCATTACCAGCCTTTACCGCGCCCAGCCCTCCAGATTTGCCGTTTCCCCTGCAACGCCCGCAGTTGCATACCATACCGTACCGTATCAGAAGATCGGCCCACAGGTCCCAGATCGCCCTGCAAGGAATCTTCAATGATTGGCTGCATCAATCGGTGCTGCAGCAATTTAGCCACCAGTCATTGGCTGGACTCGCAAGGCCGGTCCGCGCGTCGTCCCACTTTGGAGCCCCTTCTTGCGCCACCACCATTTCTGACTGGCTCATCCTCGGGAGACAGGTCGGAAAGTTTCCTCGGAATATGATTGGTTCTTGCCGGTGGATTCGATTTCTGCAAGTCAGCGAGCATCGTGCCTCAGGCAAGAAAAGAGCCATGGACGGACGGCACCCAGGCCTGCTGATGATCAAAAGACAGTTCTATTTCGCCGGTACATAAGCTGTAGTGACACAAAAGAATAGTAGAAGGTAGTATGGAGGACAGCACAGATGGTGAATGCAGTATCCGACGACTGACCCCCGTGCTAGTTGACCTGACAGGTGTTCATCGAGCCAAATCACAGATAACGCAAAGATATAAATTCCATCGGAATCGACCGCGTACCCAAGTGGAGTAAAATGGAGTAAAAAAAAGAAAAGAAACGTCCGCTCCGGAGCCAGGTGCTCAGTCGCATCGGACACAAGGTGGCGTCAAACATTCGCTAGGCGCAGGCTGCATTCCCTGCATGAGGCCGTACCTAGACGCGCTCCGGCTTCGAAGAAACCGCCTCGGCTGAAGGGTATTAAGTCTCGAAAATGGTAAGATGGCCACGAAAATTCTATGGAAGCCACGGTAGATGGAAGTAGAGAAGGGAGAAAGGATAATTTTGTCGTTCAACGTCTCAACCTCAACAAACATACACACCCAGGTCAAAGTGTTGCCATCGGGACCCGAAAACATGGAAAGGTCTCGACAACAGTCATAGCAACGACCGAACGGCCGGCGGCTTAAGCATTACCAGCGGTAGCTCCACCAATGATTTCCTTCACGTTAGCAACAGACTCTGGGGCATAGCTTGGCGCCATGGATCCGACAAGCAAGAAGAAACTGAGAAGAGCGGCACCGATGATCACGAATCGGCGTTGAGTGGGGCGAGTCGCGCCATATTCAGCCCAAGCACGGTTGGCCTGGCCGGTATATTCTCGGATCTTGTCTCCACCGAGTTTGTAGTACACAAGGCCGATCAAGGCAATTGAATAGCCGAAGAACTGAAGAGCGGTGACCGGGGTGTTCCAGATCATCATGGAGGCAACGACAAGGAGAATGTCCTTCAAGACACCACAGAGAGTCATAACCAAAGACGAAGTCTTTCCGATCTGTAGCCAATTGTAAGCCATGTCGCATGTAACCTTGGTGGAACGAAGCTCCTTACCAGGAAGACGACAGATACGTTCAACAAGAACGCAACCACGGCATTTGCCACGAGAGTCCACACTCCGACGTTGTAGATATGGTCCATAGTAAGGCGAGGAACCTCAAGGAACAGAGCAGTGACACCGTTCATTACAGCGCAGACGGGGGCAAAGTAGTAGAGGGAAACCAAAGGGTCCATCTTGTACTCAGCAGAGCTGAGGAGACGCTGGACCATGACCAATCGGGTAGCCTCGAAAATGATACCACCAATCTGGAAGATGAAACCAATGAAGACGAACTTGATCTCACCGAACGAAGCGATTATGACACCGAGAACAATAACACTAACGTTCGTAAGGACCTTGAGATTGACAGGCGCCATGCCCATACCCCAGGTGGCAAGCAAAACAGCCACGGGGGTGGTCGCCTAGATGAGCGGGTTAGTCAACACATCGGGACGTTTGGAGGTTCAGCAATCGTGCCTTCAGCATCTGAATAAACGCCACACTCAGGTACAGATATGTCACGTTACCGCAAATCAAGCTCAAGCTGAAGAAGAGACCGATAGGGACAATTGCGCGGAGATACACACGACCAGTCATCTTAACGGTCTTCCGGCCATCGAGAAGAGTTGTGGTGCGAGCGAGAATCTGGGTCATGAAGGTAGCAAACGCCAAGTGCCATGTCGTAAGGATAATAGGGAACCCTGAGGACGAACATCAGCACCAATGTTCTTTTACACTGACCTAGGGATTCGCGGGGGAATGGGCTCACGGAAATTAGCATAATCGAGAAGGTGCTTGTTAAACAAGATAACGCTGGAGCTGAGAGCAATCCAAGAACTGATATTTATCCAAGTCTTAGTACAATCGTCCCATGCTACTTGAACTTGGATTCGACTCACGTAACATAGACGGCTGGGTGGAACGTAGGCTTCGGAGGCTCCAACTTCTCGGCGGCAGGGTTGACGGTAGGCAGAGTGGGCTCGGGACGAGAGACCTCTCCAGAGGTTCTCACTTTTTCTTCAGAACTCATGTTGAACGTACGGGTTTGCTCGGAAAGGAAGCGTTGGAAGTCGAAAGGGCGCGGCCGTGAAAGGCTGCTCTGGCTGAACTGCGAGGAGGCCAGGGGGGTAGATGGCCTAAGAATAATGGGAGAGAAAAGGCGAAAGGCGTTGCAACAAAAGCAGAGCCGGAAAGGTAAAAAGGAGGGCTAACGAGCGTGAGTCTAGAGTTGGACGAAGATAAAGGAAGGAAGAGAAGAGAAGAGACTGTACGAGTAGTTGAGTCCGACAGGATGTGATGGAGAGAGGAAGAGATCAGGTTGAAGAGGGAAGCTTCTGCAGAGGCTTGGGGGCGGCGTCAGACTGCAATCTTGAATAATCTCCTTCCGTTGGGCCAGAGCGCGGCACGAGTGGGTTTTAGGTGGAAGGGTCGGTTCAAACGCTCAAGGCTGAGGAATGGAAAATGAGAAGAAAAATCGAAAAGCAAAGAGGGTCAAGATCCGCACAACCACAGAGGAGAAGAGATTCAGACCAGGTGGCCGCAGATGATGAATTGATATGCTCACAACAGGCTGGCCGCCGGCCGGGCAAAAAAGGACCAGACACGAAACAGCAGGCTTTTGAGGAATGCCGCTTGAAGGTTTGCGTACGACGATTCTCAGGCGCACTCCCCCCAGCACCCGGAACCAGAAACACTCCAGCTCTGGTTGCTCAACCCAGAGACGCTAGTTTCCGCCCACACCCTTTGGGACAAATTATTCTTAGAATTTTGAACCACTCAGGGCCCTGTCTGGGGGTCGTTTCGTGTTCTGGACTGGAAGTGGACTGGAGGTTCAAACGAACTTGAAGTTGATGATGTGGCTCGTGTATCAGCGTCCTGTCATGTTCCATACCAGCCTTACCGTCCACTTCACTCGGGTTCCAAATCAGATTTTGATCATGAAAGAAAAGATTCGCCCGTAACGTATTTTACATTACAAGACGACTCTGCCTCACGGACTCGAAGGCGCACGTTTGAGCCCCCATCGGAACCCTCACAAGTCAAAATTATTATTGTCGATTCTACTCTCGACGTCCGTTTCAGATCCTCTTGCAGGACATGGGTCAAGGCAGATGTTAACATTTTTATGATTGAACATGAGTTCTCGTGGCGATTCTGGCGCGTCAATCCAGGGCCCCCCACAAGATGGCCCGCAGAGAACCGCCCCTTTTCCACTTCCAGGCAGTTCACCAGGGCAGGTGTGTCGCGCGCCTCGAGCCTCGATTCGCCGCCAAAACTCTTTGACGAGAATCAAGTGCATCTCAGTCACATCTTTCCCGGACAGAGGAAACATCCCAGAAAGGTCTCAACCAAAACGTCAGCCCATCCACACAGGATTGATTATTGGGCTGTGTCAAGTAAACAGCAAGAAACGCGTGCAAGCGCTGATCTACATTAACACTTCGACACCGACTTCTTTGGCAGTGGAAGCATTACGCAAGCTGGCTGGAGTTTGGTGCTCAGTTACCCGCGCCCACCAGACACTTGTGGCAGGATGTCTCCGCTGCAGTCCCTGGCCCAGTGGAGACCACAGCAGCGATCTGGCAGCGAGGGCCATTCGCCATCACCACAACGCGATGGCGTTCTTTGTCACGCAAGGTTGAGCGACCTCGAAAAGAAAGAAGTTCAGAGGAGTGCTGTGCATAATTTGGACTTTGGTTGATGGGGCTTGACGGGAGCTAAGTCTCCGGAGTGCCGCGTAAAGTTCAACGGCCGAAAACTCATCCATCATTGACAGCCTTCTTCTTCAATCAAGTGAATGTGATCCGTGCCCGCAGCATCGCGTTCATTGTCTCGGAGAGATCCTCAGTTTCCCCAGAGACGACTTCCTGATGACACGAGGAAGTGTTTCTCCCAGAATTTTCATCGCAATGGATGTCACCATGCACTCAGGCGACAATCAATATCATTTTCAGTTTTGGGAATGGAGATCTTCCCTATCTTTCCCTTCTCAGAAACGACAATCAGTGGACCCTCCCTCAGAATTTTTGTTGCCGCGTCGCATCCGAACTTTGCAATTCCAAGGTCCAATCCTGCCCTGGAAAGATGATCTTTGGTGGGCATTGATCAACCACTCCCTTGGCGCTGAGACGAAGGGAACGTCCTCCGTCCTCCATCCTCCGTTGTACAGACGGAATCCTCCGTTCCTCCTGAAAGGACAAGTGTAGCACAAATTTCCAGATGTGATAGGCCCTCCAAGCAACACCCTCGAAGAACAGATTCGACGTGCCACAAGCTTCTGTTTCGCCGCCCGTCCGCCCGTCGTTGCATCGGCAATGCAATCACGACTTGAGATGACGACCGATACTAGGCTTGGACATGGCATATGAAAATATTCCCATGGCAGTCATTGGAGGAACCTGTAGAAACAGAGGACAGACCGCAAGAGCCCAGGATGTCCCTGTGTGGCGAGCTCTGGAAAAATGTGTGTTTAAGACCGGATGCGGTTCCCTTTCACTGAAAACAGACCGGTTTGATATGCAGAGGAAGAAAGCGGCAACAATCTTAGGGTTCGCCAGGCATTGAACTGACGACAAGTCTGAGCGCATGTCCATATCCATCTGGGTTCAGCCCCGAGGGTTCATCAAGGGGTCCGATGATAAGCATCTCCCACAAAGAAGAGCCAATTAAACCCAGTCTTGGGAGGATTACCCAAAGACTGCCCTCGAATGCGATTTCTCTCCTCATCTTTTGAGATATCCAACGAGATGACAGGAGAGGCGCAGATGGCGCCAGAAGGCCAGAAAACAGGAGGATGGTTGGCCACCAAGAAACGGTTTTAATGACCAGAGGAAAGAGCCCTTTGGCAGACCCATCTGGCGACTCCAGAATCTCCAGCCTTTGGTTTGATTCGGCGTGCCCCTTTTTTAGCTCTGTCCTTTCCAGGGCTCAATCGCAACCATCTTTGCAGTCTGAATGGAGTCTTTCTTCAAATTAACATGATCCATTAATATTATTTTCTGATTATCGGAAGAGCTGGCGAGGGATTCAATCTGAGGATCGAAATTTGAAACAAATCCTCCCTACAGGAGTCCAGCCCACCTTCGTCACGTTTTGCGTTGTTGGCTCCGACCGCCCGCCCGCACTTTGTGATGATTATTATTATTATTGCCTCCACCTGTACCTTTCCGCCCACCTTCCTCACCGTCTTCTCGCTCCTCCCAATTTACCCCTCTGCTTCTTTAAATACTGCAGCGATTCTGCAGCTTCGCTCTTTTCTATGCTTAGCATCGCCCGCAAGACCTTGAACCGTGTGCCCAGCTTCCAGGATATCCTACAAGGCAGGATGACCCACCCCGATATGTAAGGAGCTTCCTCCCCAATGCGCTCTTGGGTCTCAAGGCCAAAGCTAACGGCATTGCTTCGGACAGCTCAGTTGACGTCCTCGTCATCGGCGCTGGCCCAACTGGCTTGGGTGCTGCGAAGCGTCTGAACCAGATCGTACGGGCCGTTACCCTAACTGCGCAAGGCTACCGACCTCTGACTTGATTGATATTCAGAATGGCCCTTCGTGGCTAATTGTTGACTCTAATGAGACCCCCGGTGGTCTCGCTTCCACCGACGTAACACCCGAAGGCTTCGTATGTGCGGTTCTTTGATTCAGATACGGGATTACTTGCGCTTGAAGACTGCCTAAGTTAACACAATCGCAGCTTTATGATGTCGGCGGTCACGTTATCTTCTCCCACTACAAATACTTTGACGACTGCATCAACGAGGCTCTCCCCAAGGACGACGACTGGTACGAACACCAGCGTATCTCTTATGTCCGTTGCAAGGGTCAATGGGTGCCTTATCCCTTCCAGAACAACATCTCCATGCTGTCCAAGGAGGACCAGGTCAAGTGTATCGATGGTATGATCGATTCCGCTCTTGAGGCTCGTGTGGCGAACACAAAGCCCAAGGACTTCGACGAGTGGATTGTGCGCATGATGGGAACCGGTATTGCCGATATTTTCATGAGACCATACAACTACAAAGTCTGGGCTGTGCCCACAACCAAGGTTAGTGGGCGCTACGCGATTGCAAATCTTAGGGCTCGACGAAGTACTGATATTCGGATGCACTTCAGATGCAATGCGCTTGGCTCGGTGAGCGCGTCGCCGCTCCCAACCTCAAGGCTGTGACCACCAACGTTATTTTGAACAAGACCGCCGGTAACTGGGGTCCCAACGCCACATTCCGTTTCCCCGCGCGTGACGGTACTGGTGGTATCTGGATTGCCGTTGCCAACACCCTTCCTAAGGAGAAGACTCGCTTCGGCGACAAGGGAAAAGTCACCAAGGTCAATGCCAAGAACAAGACAGTCACTCTGGGCGACGGTACCACTGTTGGCTACCAGAAGCTTGTGTCTACCATGGCCGTTGACTACCTCGCAGAGCAAATCGGCGACCGGGAATTGACTGGCCTTACGAAGCAGCTCTTCTACTCTTCCACTCACGTCATTGGTGTTGGTATCCGTGGCACTCGCCCTGAGAGAATTGGTGACAAGTGCTGGGTAAGCCTGCTATCTCTGTTTATGGGTTCCTTTGGTTCTGACGTTTGCAGCTCTATTTCCCTGAGGACAACTGCCCCTTCTACCGTGCTACCATCTTCTCCAATTACTCTCCTTACAACCAGCCTGATGCTTCTAAGAAGCTCCCTACCCTGCAGCTCGCTGACGGCACCAAGCCCAAGAACACTGAGGCCCAGGAAGGCCCTTACTGGTCCATCATGTTGGAGGTTTCTGAGTCTTCGATGAAGCCCGTTAACGTCGAAACTCTCCTTGCCGAGTCCATCCAGGGCCTGGTCAACACCGAGATGCTCAAGCCCACCGATGAGATTGTCTCAACCTACCACCGCCGCTTCGATCACGGCTACCCCACCCCAACTCTGGAGCGTGAGGGTGCCCTTACGCAGATCCTCCCCAAACTGCAGGCTCTGGATATCTGGTCCCGTGGCCGCTTTGGCAGCTGGCGCTACGAGGTTGGCAACCAGGATCACTCGTTTATGCTAGGTGTCGAGGCCGTGGACAACATCGTAAACGGCTCCGTCGAGCTCACGCTCAACTACCCTGACTTTGTCAACGGCAGACAAAACACCGAAAGGCGTCTTGTTGACGGTGCCCAGGCTTTCGCCAAGAATAAGGCGCTGTAAAGAACACCGGACTGTCTTCTTCCGGGCGCATCATTAATGGCTTTCTATAGAACTATGTCGACTTTAATATTGAAATGATGATCACTACAAGCAGGGCCGGGAGATTGGAGCTGGGGTTAAAAAGATTTAGATAAGGCTCAGGGTCAACGGCTTGGGGCCCATATTCTCTGCTTCGCACCTCTTTCCCTTCTTTTCGGCTTTTCTTCACTTGCCTTACTTTGCCTTATTTCCGAAGTGGTCTTTGGAGATGTTTCGCATTTGCCTACCTCTACCTTTTACACCCACTTTAGAATCTCGTCCAAATCTATACACATATGGCTCTGATTGATACTTTTATCTCTGGCTTTCCAGCGTCTGCTTGGTACAGCGAAACTACTAGTAATACTCCTACGAGCACAAAAACTAATAGGGGCTAATACAAGTGTCTCAAAGCCGTATCGCGGATACCCCTTGACTGCCCTCCAGGTTTGTCGCACGGCATTGCTAACCTTAAGTCCTGTGTGTGGTGTCATCGCGTGGGACTTGTTTGCCTCCTATCCTTTCGCCACAGGGTCCTACCAAAATAAGCAGCGCTGAATCTAGGTATCATACTGCAAACGCTCTAAGGTTTATTCGGGTTTGCCAAACCAGTCATAATGAAATCAAATCCTTCAGGTTGGTAAAGTTGACCGCTTGTGGTATATGGACGACTGCTGGGATATATTTCTCCAGGTTTACCTCGCTGTCCTCCCGGTTACTGTGGCACCCCAATAATATTTGTAGCGGACGGTACGACTACGTCGGGTAATCATGTGGCATCTTAAAGAGTTAGGTCCGTTAACAGGTATCGTGTGTTTGCAAGGGGTTACTTGAGCACTTGATACAACACGAAGGTTTCAAACTGAGCGTTGGTCAAGCAAGTGCAGGCTGTCCATAACGGGTCAAGAACTTTGCCAAAGTAACATATTAAGATCGTTCCGTTACCCAACCTTTCGCTTATACTGTGTCTCAGGACTGCAAGAACTCACAAGGTGAAACGAAGGTTTTGTACAAGACATACACACTCGGTGCTGGGGTCTGCCTCAGATGAAAAACCCGCCCCGATTCACGGTTGGGAAAGGAAAGGAAAACAGGTGTAATTCACGGATACATGACAGCCTCCAATCACAATGTCGAATTCCGGAATTCTTATGGCGCACGGTCGAGCTCTGCAATCAACTGGTGGACGTATTCTTGGAAGACGGCAGCGTCCACCAGCCCCGGATGGACAAGTTGTCCGAGCTGTTTGCAGACGGTCAGTAGGGTTATCACGGGGATGACGGAATGGCATACCGCTCCCTCCGGGGCTCGCGCTGCCCTACCCCTTCTCGCCGGTGGATTGATATGCCCTTGCACGCCTCTGCGGATATGGCTGGTAGGGTCATATGCCGGGGGATTAGGTTCGGGGAACATCGCTGAAATGAATGGGTCTTGCCATGGCAGCTGAGGAGGGGGCTGCGGGCCGACGCTGCCTGGAGCAATGTTTTCTTGTTGTAGTGGATGACGCTCCTACGGTAAGGGAACCGTTGGTGAGCTACTCTTCTACTATCTCGCTAAGCTTACTTGCGGATACTTACAAGTAGGTTATCAGCTGCTCCCTTGGTGGCTTCCATGGGCGTTGCCAGATCTGGGTCGGTTTGGGTGCCCCTTGAGAAGGTGTTTCGAAGAGCCAAATGATCAACGCTTTTCATGCTCTCATCACGAGTACCTTCAACAAGCTTGGTATCATTGGTTTGGCTGCATGCCAGACCCCCGAGAGCGATGCTTTCTCTATTGCTCGGAGAGTCTGAGCGTCCCCGGACTGAGTGCGGTGCATCTGCCTGGGGAAACGAGGGCTGCTGTGCACCATCGCTTGAGTTGCGCGATATCTCGACCAGAGCATTAATCTCGCTGGTTCCTAGTTCATCGGGTACCCAGTCAAGAGAGACTGATATCTCATCATGGGTGCGGTCCATTCTCGTTGGTAGCGGGGGCTTCAAAGGGAAGAGGAGTATCTCTGGCAAAGAGCTCGAAGGAATCTGGAGGGATTTAATCCGTGGGGAAACTTCCACACCGAGACTTATACAGGAGGGGTAGCGTGGTGTTGTAGACGACGAAGAGGTCTTGTGGATAATTCCTGAAAGAGAATACCATGTCAGTCCCTTGAAATGAAACAGGAGAGGAGCTGTCAGGCTCTTGCAGATTTACCTAAATATGATCGTGTTGCCTTGCAGTAAAAGAGCCTGAGAGAAGAAGCTGTTGCAAACAGGGAAAGGCCCTCTGGAGCAGCGTCTAGTTCGACATGGCTCAGTCGAGAGAAGGCTGCAATGGGGCAAGCGAGTGAACGTGGGATGGGAATATTGTGTTGCGATGTGAATAACTGCCACAGCAGCCTCCAATCTGTGCCTGAAGGGATTCCTAATTGGGCAACCCGAGGTGGTGAATTAGCGCTCTTTATAGAGAGCGTCTCATGCCAGAGCAGATGAGCCTGTGTTCTTTCAAACCAGACAGCAGAGCAGGGCTCGCTGTCCGTTTCTCTTTCTTCTGCTCTGTTCTCTCGTGGGCTGCCATCTGTCAGCGTCTGCGATCTGGATTCGTCACAGTCCGACTCAACAGGGGTATCGGGCAGAGACAGAGTGTCTGAGTTGAGGAAAAGACCATCATCATCATCTCCCTCGTAACTTCCACTGGACCCTGTGTCTTTTCGGTGCCATTTTGCAAGTTGGGTGTTTTGGGCGAAGATGCTGTCGAGGTGATAGCAGATGTCGTCATCGGTAAGCGCGATGCGGGTGGGTGGGAATCGGAGCATCTTGGGGGTGCGCACTGGGCTTTTATGACTACGTCCATGGTGGTATTGTGGACCTGATTATATCGGGTTGAAGCCAAGGTGGTGGTTGGGTAGCTCATTCAGCAGGTGCGATCGTGATTACCCAAAAAGGAAGTTGTATGGGACGGCAGGGTGGTGGATATTCATGCTTGCGCTGGCAGCCAGAACTCACTCTTGGAGAGCTCATTCTCTGTAAATCCTCAACTTTCTCAAAAGTCGAGATGCATCTGCATGAAAGACAAAGAGAATAATAAGGTGATGACACTTCAGTGGAGTGCCCAGTGAAGGCGTGACGAATGCCTCTGCCTAACTAAGAATAACAACATGATAATCCACCCAGGCCGACCCAGGGCTGCGCATGGATTATTCTTAGCATCAGATTAGGCTGGGGACTTCTGTTGGGATGATGTTACCGAGATCACAAACCGCCCTCTCGTCCTCTTTAGGCTGGAGAGGCTGTTGTTGGAAGAATGGCTTGCTCCCGTTGATCTCGCCGCCTCGACGGCTCCGCGACTCTCTCCATCTCGCTCTCTCCTCTTCCTCCCTCTCTTCCTCTCTTTTTCCCTCCGCCTCCTCTCTCCCCATCGCCTTCAGCATCCTCTTTCGCTCGCTTTTAATCCTTTTTGTTTTCTCTCCGGTATTTCCACTGCTTTTTGTCGCATCCGGCTCGTCCCACAACTTCCTCCACGCGCACCCTCCGCTGGATCATGTATTGCTCGCTCTGTCTCCGACCGCCGCCATAGTCCGTCGGCCCTTCCCCTTCCTAAATCGTCCGCTTAATCGATTTTGAAGGCTGTTTAATTCAATTCATCTCCTCCATCGCTCGTATCCTCGCTGTCGGCCTGTTGTTTCGAGTCCTCGTCCTGCCCAAGCCTCTGACCACGCAATATAGCTCTTCCGTTCCACGCCTATTCGCCTTCCTTCCCACATCTCCTTTCGTACATATACCCCTGGCCTGGTTGACTGGAGATCCATCTTTTGAGGGGTTGGATTACACGCGCCTGCTATGGAGGGAGATATTAGTCTCTCCCAGTCTCTGGGTGGCCTACGCATAGCAAACCCAGATAATGCATCGCTACATTCATCCGAGGACGCCTCGACCCCCGTCACTGGTGCTGTTCCTCCAGCGTCAGCAGCATCGGGTGCTCCAAAAGGTGACTCAACAGTAATTGACCAACCCAGAAGTGCAACATCACCGTTTCCCCCGGCCGAAAATCGAATCTCATACCAGTCATACAACCCTGATCTCCAACAGCAACCGGTTTCGAACTATAGCAGCCCCTTTCCCTCCCAGCCACCACAGCACCCAACTTCTTCGAATTCCCGCCCTGTATCGGCTTTGTTCGCGAATGGAACACCCGCCTCGAGTGTCCGGGAGGGTTCCTATCGGATTCGGACCGACTCCGCCGCCTCGTCAGCTTCCGAAAGTCTAGCACGCGCCGAATCACGCGGAGGTTCCGCAGCTTACCAGGCTGGGGTACCCATTCGCGATAGCAGTCATAGCGACCGCTCTTATCACACAGCACACATATCTACTACGAACGGGGCAGCGGTGATGCGCCAACCATCTCGCACGCGCGCTGGGGGCGCTTCACAACTTTCGGGGTCACCATACGGAACGGAAAATGGCCCAATGTCGAGCAGCGAAGATTGGCAAGATCGCGGTGCTGCCGTCACGGTAAGGCAGGAAATCGATGCCAATGGGAAGCCGGTCGCGCGGTACATTAAAAAGGGGGTACGGGATTTCTCCTTCGGTCATACCCTCGGCGAGGGTTCCTACAGCACCGTCGTGCTGGGGACAGACCGACAGACCCTCAAAGAATATGCGATAAAGATCCTAGATAAGCGACATATTATCAAGGAGAAAAAGGTTAAGTATGTAAATATCGAAAAGGATACTCTGAATCGCCTCACCGATCATCCGGGAGTCGTCCGGCTTTACTATACGTTCCAAGACGAACGCTCGCTATACTTCGTCTTGGATCTCTGCAAAGGAGGCGAATTACTCGGTGTCTTGAAGCGGATGACCTCATTCGACGAGGAGTGTACCAGGTTTTACGGCGCTCAGATTTTAGATGCGATTGATTACATGCATAAGCGTGGTGTCATCCATCGAGATTTGAAGCCGGAAAACGTTCTACTTGACAGTCAGATGCACATTAAGATCACTGACTTCGGGACGGCTAAGATTCTCCAGAGCCAGCAACCTATTCAAAGTTCGACCGGGATACTACAGCTAGACTCGGATATGCCCGAGGAGGAACGTGCCAGCTCCTTTGTTGGAACGGCTGAGTATGTTAGTCCCGAACTGCTCACGGACAAGAATGCTTGCAAAGCAAGTGACCTTTGGGCCTTTGGTTGCATAATTTACCAGCTGCTGGCGGGGCGGCCACCCTTCAAAGCAGGAAATGAGTACCAGACTTTCCAAAAGATTGTGGCTTTGGAGTACGAATTTCCCATTGGATTTCCCACCGTTGCGCGTGATCTCGTTGAACGTCTCCTTGTCCTGGATCCGGCCCGTCGCCTACCCATTGAACACATCAAGAATCATGAGTTTTTCCAAGGTGTCACATGGGGTATAGATCTATGGAAACAAAAAGCGCCGCGCCTAAAAGCTTATACGCCACCACCCCGCGAACCTATAAAACTGAACGGCGGTTCCGACGGAGACAGTTTTCCGCCGAGCATTAGCACAGCAACCTCAAACGCGACCTCCCGCGTGGTGCCTAGGCTGGTCACCGAATTGCCGGCTCCCAGCCAGCTCGACATTGAGTGGTCCCCCGTCTTGACAAAAACTAATGAAAGGATTCTCAAACTGGGGAATCTCGTGGTCTTGTCATCTCCAGCTTCCCACAGTCCCGTCTCTAAGCATGGAGAGTACGAAGCTCCCAAGAAATTCTCTCGTTTTTTCGGGGGAAGCACAACCAAGAAGCGGCAACGGTTGGTCATGGTTACCTCATCTGGGCGAATCATCATGGCTGCCTCTGGGGGAGATGAGAAGAAGGCAAAATTGGAGTTGTCACTCCTTGCCCCGGGCACGCATTATCGCACCTCTACAGACGCCAAGGGGGTGTCATGCTGGATAGTAGATACGGTAGGCACTTCCTGCACTTGGTCGTCTCGTTTATGTTTCTCGTTTATGTTCATTGGCTAACCGGCTTATGTATAGCGCGAGAAACGCTATATATTTGAAGACCCTAAGCCTTCATCAAGCAATATCGGGACTACTGCTATATCTGCGCAGGAATGGTTGGATACTCTGGACCGAGCGCGAGAGATGGCTCAAGCCCAACAAAGTAGTGGCCCATATTCCGGAGATGAGGTCTTCCGTGGCCTGTCTTCGGGATTGTCGAGTCACACCAACACTCTAGACCAAGGCTCAGAGACGCCCCACGAACCCGTGTCTTCAGGCCGCGCTACCCTTGTCAAGCATCAAGGGAATGATTCCGATTCCGTCAAAGGGAAAAAGCGGTTTAGTCGACGCCATTCCAAGAATGGCCTAGCCGCCGTTTTCTAGAGCCATTGTTTCCCATTTCTTTCCTCGACTAGAAACCCATTATCTCTGCACTTAGCCTCATGTCTTTTTGTCCTGCTTCTCGAAACACCATGGCTACTGCGCCGGGCCGCAGTATTTCGATGCCTTGTTTTCTCTGCGATATACATGGATTCCTCTGTTCCACTCTTTTGAGTTGATCAGGTTCTATCCTACGTCGGATTATAGGCCTCGTGGACCGCCGTATCTGCCTCTGTCTTGCGTATCCTTCACCCATCCGCAAAATATCCCTTTGGATTTTCCGCCATTGATCTGTCAATATTGGCTCGCTTGCTTCCGGTGAGTTCAGGCGGCTGCCTTCTACCGTTTCCTTTGTTCAGTTGTTAAGCCGCATCTGTAAGAATCCCCTTTTTGTCACGCAAATTAGTTCTCAGCGGTAGTCTTGCATTTTCTCTTCGTGAGCGGTTGTCTGTTCTGCCTTTTGTCTTCTTCCTTTTCCAATATCCCCACAATTCATTCATTGTTCTTTTCTAATAACTCAGCCTCGTGCGCGAGTTGATTTTGGTTGATATTGCTGCATCTAGACGGAAAGGAGTATACCCGCATATATCCTCATCTGACTTTTTTTCTTGTCTCGCTCAAGACTTTTCTCGCCCATTCCAGATATATACTATGCCGTACTATACCTTGTGTGATTTTCCTCTCGTCGACGCCGAGGCTGTCCCTGTTTATGGATGCATAACAAATCAAAGTTTGACCCCCTAACCTTCTACAAGGTTGTGGCAGTGAATTACGAATGTGATATTCGGAGTATACGGATTTGTCCAACAGTATATATTCAATAATGTTGATCATATCGACAGGGTATCATTCCCGACATGAAAAAACGATACGCACACACAGTGGCGGGCATAGGTATAGTTGGCATTCAAATAAAAAGCCAATCGATCCGGGAATCAACCAATTCTTGGATCCAGTCAAAATCATCATCATCATCGCAAGAGCCGTCAATAGTACTGAGAGGGCTTGTCGTTGAGGGGGTAGCGGTAGCAGTAGTCGGAGTGGTAGCGATGGAAGGTGATGCGGTGGAGGTGGAGGAGAATACCGTGCTATCTCGGTCTCGACCTAAAATTGTAGCACGAAGCTTAGACCTTCTTTCGCGTCTGATATCGCGCTTCCGCCACATCATGGTCAGGACCCAAGCGGCGTTGCGCACATTGACACTGGTGATATGGAAATATAATGTGCGAAGGATCTGGAGCATAAAGGGGCGCTGGGCTGGGTCTCTGCATTCCGCACCAGCGATGAATGAAGGCCAGATGAGGCATTTGAAATGTGGATCCGTGACGGGGATAAGAGAGAAGTGGTGGATGAGAAGAGTAGCGACTTCGGCGTGATCTGACGGAAGGCCAAAGTGGGTAGAAATGGTTGTTGCCCCGGGTCGAGGTCGAGAAAGAACTCTAGTAGCGTAGAGATAGACAGCGGCCTTGTAGATGGTGGCAAGGGCGATCCGCATGGAGAGATCTGGGAGAAAGAGATAGCTTTGGAGAGACTCTGCCCAGGCAACGGGGTCGAACGCTTGAATATGCTTTGGGAGACTCTCGGGACACCGAAGCGGGTTCGATCCGAGTGGAAGATATTCGGAGGGAAAGGCGGTGCTTGGCTGAGAGCTGGGGTCATCGCTAAGGTCAAGGTCAAAAAACGCGTGAATAAAGAAAATGGCTTCTAAGAGATAAGCCGGGCAGCCGACCCAGGAGGTTTTCTCTAGCCGCCTTAGAACTGGTGCACCCATCGCTGAAGTATAAAAGGGTTTAGAAAGAGAACCGGGTCGAGCAAGAGTAGCGCCCATGAGCTGAATTCTGCGTAAGTGTTAGGGAAAGGTGGCCATATGGGGCAAAGAATAAGTCTTTGTAAACTTACACAAGGCATCCATCGGTGGCAAAGTCGTCAAGCCAGTCAATCGTACTTTGTCTCTGGCCCGTCTTGTCGTGTTCGCGACTCCGTAGCAGTCTCTTCGCCCCTTCAAGGTGGTACTTCCATGCTCCATGCCCCGATTCGATAGCGTCCATAAGAGCAAGGACCATGATTGCAGCGAGTGTCCTGTTATCATTCCGAAGAAAGGGATTGTTAATGTCCTGCGATAGCTGGTGTAACGCACGTTGTTTAATTCCGAGGAAGTGCTCATAGACCTGGCTAAACGAACGCCGCGGTAAGGAGCCAAGCTCAGTCGGTCCAGCCGTTTCTGGCAGGGAAGACATGCTGCTGCTCGATACCGTCTCTGCGGGCCACGGTGTGGGAGAAAACTCTCCGTTTGCCAGGATAACGTAATGCAAAGCGCCCATAGCCGCGAGAGAGTGAGCAATGACAGGCGAGTCCCCAACCAAGGAGATGAGGTCTCGGAAAGGGTTTTTTACAATGGAATATAGCGACAGGTACTCCGCAAGGTTTTGATTGACTATAGACCGGGGGTGAATGCGGGTCAGACACGAGAGCTTCAACGGTCAGGAGCGGTCAACAACCTACAGTGGTCGATGTAGAACCTGGATAGCCGATTGCAGTCCATGAACAACGGGTCAACGAGCGCCCTCGGAGCCGGGACACGATTGACGGTCGGAATAGCATGTTGAGGAGCAGTCTGTGTCGTCTCCTGGTCGTTGGACTCTGGTTGATCGGGGAAAGGTTGTTGGCGATTGAGCAAAGCTGACGTGGTGCTCGGCAAGCTGACAGCTGCGGTGGAGGGGTGATTGGGTCCTTCAAGTCCTTTATAAGTATTATCTCCATCCTTCTTAACATCACCAAAACTGCGACCCATCATCTTGCCCCGACTAGCCACCCCACCCTTGACCCAAACGAGTGGCTTCTGATACCCCAGACATTCCTTCCCCGCATCCCGACACTTCCGACACGTAGGGAGTCCATTGTCGCAAAGAATGCGGCGGCGACGGCAGGTGTAGCAACCTTTGCTCATGACGTTGTACCTGTGCAGCAGAAATGAAAGGAGACTTCTGGATCAGAGTATCCGAGCATGGCACCACCACCTGCCATTCTTGAGGGGAGCGTGTTGGGGAGGGGGCGGGTGTGGAAGAATTGGCCGGTTAGGATTCAAATCAGTAGCACGGGCTCCGAATTGGATGGGCAGGCAGAACGGAAGCCATAAGAAAAAGCAACGATGCGAGGACTGGCAGGTCAGTGCAGTTAGAACGTCGGTATGATTGAGGGAGCGGACGAGGAGAACTGAGGTCCACGGAGAGTCACGTGAAACGCCACTGATAAGGAAAGGACGTGAGATCACGTGCCACCAATGGTTCCTGCAGTGGACGTTTGTTTCGTATTCCTGGTAATCTCGTGACTACAGCCCGTCTCACCACAACAAAGCGGCTTCCTATCAAACAATCCTTTGTCTCCTGAATCCGCCACCATGGATCTCTCGTAGTGGGAACTCGGACCTGTCCTTTGTAAGTTCGACCCTCGACCCTCCCTTTGTTGCATTCGCTTCCACTTCGCGGCGCTTTATTTACTAGCGATTAACTTCCTGTAGGTCTCGTCTGTCGCTCTTTGACGGTTCGGCTGCCTGCACTCTCTATCGTCCTCCTACTTTCCATTTCATATCCTGTTGAGTGAGCCACGCCTATTTGAATGACGTACACCGCAAGATCTCTGGTGTTTAGCCACCGCACTCTCTCTTGCGATGCCAGCGAAGTCCTTTGTTTCCACTACACCCTCAGAAATGGTCTCTCAGGCCCAAGTGCTCGATCGCTCCTTGCCGGCGCAAAGTGCCGCGTCGTCCGTTTCGCGTCATTCCCATTCCAGCCGGCGACACCGCTCGAGCCGTTCTCACCACGGCGGGCTGATTCACCAATCTCAGAATGATTTTCCAATCTTCACCCACACCGGTGACATTGAGGTCGTGATTCGCGCCGGTCGCCAGGAGAACCGGTATCTTTTACATCGGCTCATCCTTGCGCAATGCTCCGGTTTCTTTGAGACTAGCACTCAGGAAGAGTGGTCACGACAAACTGTTGCGAGCCAGCCATCCGGCCACCCAGACCCGGGCGCCTTTTCAAGAATTAGTGAAGATACTTCCTCTCTGTCAAACGGTTCGACTTTGGCACCATCCGATGCCGCAGCAACCCAATCATCGCCCGAGAAGAAACGATGGCGCTTCGAATTGGACTGGGAAAATAAAGGGGAGGACGAGGAGCCGATACTGGTACAGAGAGTATGTGCTTTTCTTCTTGCCATTGTGCATCACAACTTGATGGCAGCTTACACGATATCTGCTAGCCTCCTAGTGCTTCCGGCGCAATTGTTCGCGATTTTGGGCCGTATGCGCCGCCGATGACCAAACCGTCAAGCACGAATACTGGATTCGCTCGTTCAATGGCAAACTTGGCAGGTCTGCAGTCTGTTATCCATCTGCCACATAGATCCAGTGCGGTAGTGGCGGCTGCAGCAAACACGGCAACATCCAATGAGAAGACGATGGATCCCATACTCCGTGACTATGACAACCTGTTCCGGCTATTCTATAACCATCCACCAATGCTCAACAACATCAACATCGCTACCGCATATGCAGAATGCAAATCCCTCTTAGCCCTGGCAGATATGTATGATGCCCTCCCCGTCACTGGGCCCCGCGTGGACCACCACCTTCTCGGCTTCGGATCCCGACTCTTCAAACAAATTGCGAAGTATCCACCAAGCTACCTCAAGCTAGGGTACCTTGCACGAAGTCGTGTCATCTTCTCCGAGGCCCTTATTCATGTTGTCGGCCAATGGCCTGCGGGACTACCGCATCTGCGAAACGGATCTTACTCCCCGCTTCCTCCTATTGTGCTAGATATTATTGAGGACAAGTTTGAGGATCTTGAGGACCTTAAGGCTCGCGTTGACTCCAGACTTCTCCGCCTCACTCTCACCACATCTCGTGGGGAGCGTGTCACCCCTCAAAACGCCTATTTGGACTGGCTGGCTGTTTCCCTTTTCCGACAGTGGCTTGTGGACAGCACTACCCCGCCGCCTCCATCGATTCTCAAGAATAACTCCCAAGCTGCAGACCGCACTCATACTAACCGCACGGCGTCTGCAACGACACCTACAACTCCATCCGCACCCCGACCGACAGACCACACATCCACGGTCACGGCAGCAGCAATTTCCTCCGCTCGTGTCTACCGTCTCATTGGTTCCCCATCGACACAAGCCTACCTCGCGCATGAAGACCTCAAAAGGTTTCTTAAGGTTCACCCAACACCATCCTCGGAGTCACTGTACACGCGAGAAGTACTGAAACGGTTTGAACGCAAAATGGACGAGATCAAGCGGCTGGCCCGTGAGATCGTGAAACCGCTCATGCGAAATTTCCTAGAATTGGACCTGAAGGGAGGTGATCCAGGCGACACGATCCCTTACCTCACCTGCACCAGAGTTGAAGATGAAGATATTCCTTGGGAATGATTTATGACCGATATGACACCGATCGATACCCCAAGTTTTGCTTGGTTTCTCCTCATCATGACCTTATGACATCTGAACATGACTGCAATGTTGTTGGCTTCTATATCTTTTTTTTTTTTTAAAATCTCATTCTGGATCTCTATTATCCACCTATCACAATTTTTACGACATTTATGCCAGTTTGATGAAGTGATGAAACCTTTGTTTGCTGTTGAGTTAGCGCTGTCTCTAACCCTGCTGTACTATTTTGAAACTGCTGGCGGTCATTGCATTTACATTAATGTGACGGTTATATTCGGGCAGTTCAGAGCCAATGTACAGGATTATTGGATGCCATCGAAGATGATTAGTGGTAGCATTGGGCTGCAGAAGAGGGCTTATCGTGTAAATTCGACTGCAGGCTGTCTGCGTCGCTTACAGGCCGTATAACTGAAGGCAACCCAAGCAGGGCGGCAACAGCAATTCCTCGAGCCACTCTCTACTCCTGCCGGGCCGATAGTTGTCGATAGTTGCAAGCTACTCGTCTAAATTTCGTCTTGTCACAAATATCTGCCTTTGCCCCGAGTGCGACTACTATCGAGTCCTTCGAAGATTCTCGCTTTCAGTTGTGATTCATATGAATATTCATTCGTCTCTCTTCATATTCTCCTCTCTACCTGCACCGCATGCCCCTGGATGTCGACCCCTCTTGCCAGCAATCCTGCAGCTACAAAAGCCACGTCATGCTGTTCAATGCACCAGGAAATCGAAGCGCCTGGCCATTGGACGTGAGTTGGGCCCGAAAAGGTCGAGGCCCTCCCCGAACTTGTATGTTGTTGCGGAAGTATGTGTGTCTGATTATTTGCCCAGAAACGCGTTATTTTCAAAAGGATGGAGATTACTCCCTCTATATGTCTTGAGGATGAAAAAAATGAGGTTCGCTACAAGTCGGAAACAATTCTATAAGATATGATACACGTGATATATACATAAGGCTTGTGGGAGTGAGTCTATATCGGGAGGCTTCAATGGCCGGCTTCCTTCTTCTCCCCAATAACCTCAGCACCTCCCATCCAGGGCCGCAATACCTCCGGAATAACGACGACCTTCCTCTCAGAATCCCACCCATTCTCCAGAATCGCAGCTAATACCCGCGGCACCGCCATTGCAGTTCCGTTGACGGTATGCGGGAAGCGGGCTTCCTTGAGTGTACCGCCGCGCACGCGAGTCCCTAGCCTGCGGGACTGGTAATCTGTGCAGATGGAGGCGGAGGTAACCTCCCCCCAGGCGTCATCGAGGCTGTTTCCATCCATGCGGGACGGGAACAGCGTTTCGATATCACGTTTACGCGCGGCGCTAGCCCCGAGGTCGGTAGTAGGCATCTCTAGAATACGGCAAGGGAGGTGAAGGGAGATCATGATCTCCTTCTGCACCGTGAGGAGATTATCAAAGAGGTCGTCCGAAGATGGTATGGCTGAAGATGTTGGGATGCTATCTGCCCAGCCAAACATCTCGACCTTGGTGAACTCGTGGACGCGGTACAGGCCTTTTGTGTCCGTGCCTCGGGAACCTGCTTCAGCACGATAGCAGCGACTGGGACCGACAAGCTTGAGGGGCAGCTTCTGCGCGTTCAGGTCACTGCCAGCGTGCATCGCGGCCAAAGGAATTTCCGCTGTAGCAGCTAGAGATCGTTGCGGCTTTGATTTATCCTTCTCGGATTGCTCAATCGCCCAAATCTGCTGCTCGTTGTTTTGGTCGCGAGGTTGGAAGCCGCAAGCATCCGCCATGTGCGAGTAGACGATTGACGGCGGCGAGACAGGGGTCCAGCCGTGGCGCCGTGCGACGGATAAAGAGTATTGGATTAGGGCTTGTTCAAGGATGGCGCCCTCACCGACGAGGAAATACCACCCCCAGCCAGTAGTAGCTGCAGCACTCGCAAAGTCGATGATACCTAGTTCAGACCCAATGGAGATGTGAGATCGTAAAGGGTCGGGCTTGTGTACCCAAGTAGGCGGCGATTGAGGATTGAAATTGAGGTACTCGACGAGATTTGGCTCGGAACCGACGGGCGTGTGCGAGGAGGAGAGGTTGGGGAGGGAGAGAGCGAGATCTTGCAGATGATCGACAATAGATGTCTGCCGCTTCATTAGCGCTAGCGTTTCATCCTTCAGTTGTTGGGCTTCGGCGCGGAGGGCGGGCTCCTGCTCCTTTTCTTTCGGATCGGTGGCTGGATGTTGCAGCTTTGCAATCGCTTTCTCGAGCGTTTTTATCCGTGAGCGTGAGGGCTGGAGCTGTAGGTTTATCTGGTAGCGTTCGTGAGAGAGTTGCTGGATCTTGAGGGGATCGTCTGCGTGCGAGGGGTAATTTCGATCGCGACAGTTCTGGGAGTAAATCTCGGGATTCTCACGGATGTGTTTGATGTTGGGGGAGGGTTTTGGGGCTGTTGAAGGACGTGTAGCAGAGGCAAAGGAGCGGCTGGAGAGCCTGCAATAAAGGCAGAGCCGTCGTAACCGGGGAGACATCGTGCCTGGCTGTTCTATAAAATGGACCTAATTTGGTGCTGGTTGAGGTTATCCAAGAATCTATCAGATTCTGCCGATATACACCGCCCTCGAGCCCGCCTGTCATGGTGATGCCCCCAGTTCCAGTGCGGTGCCAACATCCTTCCGAAAAGCCCAATGCCGTCAGAGATGGATGCATTTCTACGTTGGAACTATATGCAGAATGTATCCATCGACAAGAAGAAATCAAATATTCAAACGGCGACTTCGGATAGTACGCCGATTGTTTCGGATACCAGTCTAGTCCGGAGAGTCGAAGCCGATGAAGGTACTTTCAAACCGATCCGAGTAGCCAGCGGTCCAATCGAGGTTGTTTAGCTTCGGAAGAAACAGCGAGGAAAGAAACAGGGGGTTTAAACCCGACCCGGTTGTCGGTAATTATCCAGGCAAAAATACGGCCAGATGTCGACACCATCCTCCTTGAGTGCACGGGCTGTTGTTCCACCGACACAGGTCTCCAAAAATCAGATGCAGAACGCGTGGTGAAGCACCTCCGGAGTGGGTTCTGTCACTCCCTTTGCTGTTGTGCCGTTCTCGGTGATATAGATGGGTATGTGGTATCGATCCCAAATCCATGAGGGGACTGGCACCTGCCCATTATTGTTTTCTGTCTGAGGACTGCTCATTGAGGCAAGTGCGATGGAGACGGAAGCTTGCTTCTGATTCTGAATGCTCTTTCCCTGTCCTCACAAGGCTGCATCGCACCTTCCGATTGTAGGAGCAAGTGCGATTGGCCAGCCCAGAGCTGGATGTTGATCGCTCCTTCTCATCGTCATGACTTCAGAGGTTTCACCCCTTCTCGCGCCCCACTGGAATCAATCTGGGCGAATACGATGCGCAATTGTGTCGAAGAACGGAGATGGAGAATACTTCAGTCCACGGGTACAAGAGGGAATTGGCACTGGCAGCTTTTCCAAGCGGGGCGGGCCACAATCCATTGGTCAAACGCCAAACTCGTGGGAAGCTAACTATGACTGCCCTCCAAAAAAGACCTTGACTCACAAGCATGATATATAAATAGCAGCATCATAACGGTAATCTTCCTGGAAGAAGACGACGACTGAACGTTCAAACTCCCAATCCCTCAATTGTTCCATTCGACAATGGCACTTACCCCGCTATTCCCATTGACAGCCTTCGACGCCCCGCCAGAGGCGATCACACACGTTTGCGCAGGCGGATTAGCTCTCCCGCTCAAGTCGCAGCATGCCGCGCTGACCAGGCACATGGCTCACAAGACAGCCGGCCACAAGGGCCACGCCGAGCAGGATCGCGAACTCGACGCAGTGAGAAACCTTGCGGCCCGCTCATGGGGGGTCCCGGTCGACGACATCGGGTTTGTCTCGAGCGTCGCAGAGGGGGTTTCGATACTCCTCGAGTCTCGGCAATGGGAGAAAGGGGATAATGTCTTCGTCGGCAAGGACGACTTTTCCAGCGTTATTGCGCCCTTCGCTGTGCGGGCTCAGCGGTTAGGGCGTTCTGTGACGCCAACAGTGATATATAGCTCTTCTTCTGACGATGAGGAGGCCGAGCTCGAGAAAAAGGTCAACTCCAAAACCCGCGTTATCGCCGTTAGCTACGTCTCGTACCTAAATGGCGCTCGAGTCGATCTTACTGCGTATCGCAGAGCCGCGGATCGTGTGGGTGCGATCCTGCTGGTTGATTTCACCCAAGCGGCTGGGTACTTACCCATTGACGCCTCTGTGGCCGATTTCGCCTTCTCAAGTTGCTTCAAGTTCCTTCTAGGGACGACGGGAACGGCAATTGCGTTTTGGAATCGCGCCCGACAGCCCGATTGGAAGCCCGCTACTGCCGGATGTTTCTCGCTCACGCTAAGACAGGCTCTGTTGAATTGGGAACGGGAGGAGCCTGTCGAGACAAGAGATAGCGCACTCTGCTTCAGCAGGGGTAATCCGGGCCACGTCTCAATATATATACTGCGAGAAGCATTGGAGTTCCTCAGTCAGTGGGAGGCAGCAGAGATTGAAGAGCATGTCCTGACCTTAACGACGGAGCTATTGCGCAGGTTGGATGAGGAAGGGATTCGCTGTTCAACGCCGAGGGAGAAATCCCGACATGGTGCGAACGTCACTATTGACTGTGTTGGGGCTTCCGAGATTGTGAACAGCTTGTATACGGCTGGTGTCTACGCGTGGAATGGGACTGGGAGAGTCCGATTCAGTTTCCACGGGTACAATTGTATGAAGGATGTTGATCGGATCATGGAGGTGTTCCCTGGCCTGTGGAGGGAATGGAATGCTTGAGCTGTGCGCGATCTACAAGATGTTCATTGGCTAGCGTATCATCAGTATGCTGACGAGCAGAGAAGAAGAGCCGCGAGGTTGCCAACACGGACTGCTGCCTTCATCTGTGTAGCCTTTTGAGCCTCGTTCTTCCCGATCAACCTGAACCCCAGATAAATCACTACCCCCTCCACAAAGGCCACTGACCCGGGCAATTGGCTTCCACATCATGCTCAATGGACGAAGTGTGGAGATCACATGATGAATCACATCTTCACAGATGCATAAATGTATAAGTTAAGATGCAGCGCAGCATCTAATCAATCTAGATTCCAGCGACAGAGGTCGGAAGGAGAATGAATTACTATTTTCAAAAGGCAGCAACTGACCTGCAGCCATACCCTGGCCTGATCCCGTTACCCTGGGAAGATCTTAGGCATCGATCCGATATTCCGATCGATCGCCAGCACGATGCTCGAACCCTTGGGTACGCCGCGTCTGCGGTTCAATTGCGGATGGCTAGTAGATGCAAAAGAAAGAACGCACTGGGAACTCGATTTCCAACCAGCCCAGGCAGCTTGAGCAGGGCCAGTACGTACTGTAGCTCCCTGACCTGCAATTGGTTGAGGTCAAGTTGTCTGCTAAGTGTTAGTGTTTCGCGACGGGTGGTGGCAACGCATGCATCATCGCCAGACACCAGGCAAGCTCGGAGATTTTTTGGTCGCCCGCGGGCTCGGATTTCAACGTCCTCGCGTTTGCTGGAATGCTCCATAGGCGTTCAGGCCGTTATCCCTATTCGATTGGAAACCACTAACCCGTGGAACCTTCACTACCGCAAGTGTAAAACAACAACGCACCCAGCGGGAACGTGCAGACCGCTCGGAAACCTCCACGAATGAGGGATTATGGCGATGGTATCGGGGAAATGACCCTCAGAGCGATGGTTGATTAGGTTACTCCCCAGACGAAGAGTTCCGTCTCCTGGGTGTATTCGTTTGCGGCAGACGGATGATGTGGGAGCAGTCTCCAGCTGCCTACCGCACTGTCACTTTTCAGAGAGCTGGCAAGCTGATATATCATCTCATCGAGTAGATAGCAGCTCCAGGGGATATTCCCTTCCTTGACTTTCTTGGACTCAATTCTGCGTGTGTAACAGAACGCGTCGCATGGCCAAATGCCTCGGGCATGCCTGCATTTGTCTGTCAGATATTTCGGCAACACTCATGTGCGTTTGTGCCCTGCTCGAGCGAAGCACTGCATTGGGGATCTGAAGACCCTCTTGCTATTGCCTGAGACCCTGCTCCTTTCTCACAAGCAATATATTCTCACCGAATCGTCCTCTGCTGCCGGATCCTAGACAGCGGAGAGGGACATCCTAATCTCCAGACCGGCTCCAGGTTGCGCCGGAATCGCCATGATGGTGTCACAGTTTGGGAGCAAACGAGGCTGTCCTTACCCAGGGGACAGCTCTTGAGGGAGCCACAAGGCAATTGGCACAAACGGGCCGGAAACGGATTGGCAGAGCAGCGTATACGGTGAAGAGTCTGCGATTGGTATTATGCGATTGCATTCAGTCCGTCGTGTCATTGACCTCAGTTGCATCGGGCGCGTTTTTCGGTTGCACCCCGATTGCTAGAGTTGGAGACTCAGAGGCAAAAGGGATATAAACCAAGGCCACTCCGGTCATAGCGGAGGTGGCATCATCCTCTTAGACATATTGCGACCATAGCATCACACTTTCTTCCAGTTCATCCTCGTCAAGACACTCATTCCAAGAAAGCCTTGACATCTATCAAAGCTGCCCTGCCAGGGAAAGCCATCAAGAGGGACGAATAAAGGTCTTGAGCTTTGAATCATAAAGACCCTTTGTCGCTGGAGTAACAAGTCGCTTTGCTGGATATCCGTATCCATAATGCCTTCCAAACCTTCACACAAGACCGCTCTTCCCGAGCCCCGAGGCCTCAAATATGACGAATCCGATATGGCACTCTTTCACGCGAAACTATCGTACCACTCTACTATCGATAGCCGACTAGCGTCAAACGATACCAACCTTGCGTCCATCTCCGAACACCAAGCCCGCATCATCAAGCGCTGGGAGATGCTGAAGCAGGTAGAGAAAGATATGACAGACAAAGGAAAAAGCCTGTCGCCGGGGGAGAAAAAGCAACTTGCGCAGTACGAATGGCGGTACAAGATGCTAGAGGAGCTCGCCACCAAAGGTTCTAGATGAGAGTGGAGCGAATGAAGATGGCGGGAGGGGCGGAGAAGTTGATGAGGCTTCGACATCTGCAACCCATGCGCTGCGCGGACGGGGGGAATAGCATCGCATTATTGGCGTTCAGTCCTTAGATCTAGAATTAGCACCCCGCACTAATTTCTTCCTGTTTTCCTTGACGATGTCTTTCTTTCGTCGTCTACTACCCTTACTCACTTATTACCTGCGAATTCAAGACTGTGTTTCCACTCGACTGCTGTTGTTGACCATCCACGACCCCTGGAATTAAGCGCCCTCTCGTTACTCAGGCACCAACATCAGAGTAACCTTCAAATGGCTGTTCTTTAGGACATCACAACGTAACACTGCAGATTGGGTGATCATTGCAACAGGAGCGAGTGCCGAATCCCATCGGCTCTGGTGCTTCACAAGGTCCGATGTTGAACACACAATGCGCCGTACGGCTCAACCTCGGCATGAAACGAAACGCATGGAAGAGACTTGGTTCTATGAAGAGGTTGCTCTGTTCGGAATTCCAGAATGACCCAAGCCACATAACCACTCGGAAGAATGCGATAATCGGAGATCTCCGATACAGACAGCCGTTGGAGCGGTGGGGCGTCGAACTCGCTGAGGAGGGGCAGAGGTCGCAGTTGCAATTGGTAATTGAAACTGAAGAGACGAGTCGGAGATGAGATTGAGAGGCGAGATGAAAAGAGCGTTGGCGAGGGGAGAGACAGAAAGATGGCGAGTTGGGGAGGAAGAGGAGAGAAGCGAAGATGAGGAGACGAAGATCGAGTAATCAACGGAGCTTGTCGGACGCTGTGGATAACATCATTCACTCGCTTCCCCTCAACGACAGGCTTTTAAGAAGGATCTTTCTGCCTCAATTGGTTTGTCTTGTCCTCTGCTTTCTTTCCCTGCAGCTCTACTGACTCTGCGAAGGTGACAAGCTCTACCCAGTGAAGATGGCTCTCCCCACCAGCACCGACAAGGTCACCTTCGTTCCCGCCGAAGACATCGACAAGGTCTTCGCACATACCACCAACCTCGCTTCCTCTGCCCTCAACTCCCAGGTCCTCGCCTGCTCGAACGACTACTTCGCCGCCGCCTCCAACCTTCTCACACCTACACCCCCAATCAACCGTCCTGGTGTCTTCATCCATACTGGTGCTTGGTACGATGGGTGGGAGACTCGCCGCCATAACCCAAACCCCTACGACTGGGTTGTGATCAAGCTCGGTGTCGCCAGCGGCGCCATCCAGGGCGTCGAAGTTGACACGGGCTTTTTCGTGGGCAACTACGGCGAAAAGGCTGAACTTCAAGCGGCGTATGCTCCCAACGCGCAGGACGCCGATATCGCAGACCCGAACTATAAAGGCTGGACGACCATCCTTCCCGCTCAGCCATGTGGTCCCTCGCAGCGTCGTGCCTGGAAACTCAACGACTATGACCCCGCCAATCCAACACCCTACACTCATGTGCGCCTCCTGATGTACCCAGATGGGGGGTTCGGTCGACTCCGCCTATACGGCCATGCGATCCCACCCGCCCTCGAACCCTCGACGCAAGCCCAGAGTCACTTACCCCCTGAGGAACTCTCTTCCGTCCTCCTAGGCGGCATTGCCCTCGGTGCTTCCGACCAACACTACACCCCCTGCTCGAACCTCCTCCTCCCCGGCCGCGGAAAGGACATGGGCGATGGCTGGGAAACAGCACGGTCCCGTGCTCCAGGTCACGTCGACTGGGCCATAGTGAAACTAGGACTACCGGGCTCCGTCTCCAAAATCGTCGTCGATACAAAGGATTTCAGGGGTAACTTTCCCCGTGCTGTCCGCGTCCATGGGCTAGTCGCTGGTTCCGTGGGTAAAGACGAGATCCCTACCCACGATCATGCAGGTTGGGTTGAACTACTCAAGGGTGATAAGCCTTGCCAGGCAGATACCGAGCATGTCTTTGAGAGCGCTGACCTCGCGGCCGGGGGCGAGGACACGAGGACTTTCACGCACGTCATGCTTACTCTTGTGCCTGATGGAGGTGTCAAGCGATTCCGCATCTTCGGAAAGAGAAGCGCTTCCGCAGGGAAATAGATGCACGGAGTCTTGCGCTTGAAAGCTTCGACTCACCTTATCCTGGTTTGCGAATAGGTGAAGCCGCCCTGTCCTGTCGAGTGTTTCCACTAAACACAGCTCGGCCGCTGCAGCTTCAACCTCAAGTGTCCAAGACTAGAGTGGATCTCTGTGGGGAGGAAGCCTGCATTTTTCACTCCAGAACCAATATCTATAGTACAAATAATTGCGGGAAGTAGTTAAAAGGAGAATGAGGAGTACGGAAATATCCCGGCTACATTAGGCTCTTTGTCACTAGTCTGGACACCACCCGCTACATAAACAGCTTGCTTCCCCGTTGCCATCGAGCACCGTGTACCTGAATTGAGGAGAGCGCCAAGGGCGCTCTCGGCGAGTGCGTGTGTTTCAGTGTAGAGTATGGTACTGAAGGCCGGGACTGGCGTGCTGAGGTGATGCTGGGCCATGATGGTATAGCTTGCATTCAACAATCAATCAGCGTGTTTGGAAAGCCAAGAGGATACTCGAATGCACTGCATCCTCACCGTCAACATTGTTACTAGTACGTCCAGGTCTGACGCGCGGAATCCGGCACCAGCCCCTCCGAGCTGCTCTTGAGCTTGCGAGTAGACTAGTGGGAAGGGTGGAGGGCCTGAATAGTTGTGCTCCGAAACCAGGGTATGTCAAAAGAATCCTCTCGCAGGCTTGCCATTCCTCTTCTGCTACCAGCTACTCCATCGTTCCAATCTGAATAGTGCGCAAAATATGAAATCGAGATGACACCACTCGAAAAATAAAAAACTCCACAAGGATATCAAAATGCAGATGAATCGTGACCCATGGCCTAGAGCCTCTATCCCATTGTACAGTAAAGAAATCATGCCATCGCCGCAGAATCAGGAGAACAATGATAAAAAAGCATAGTGGAGCGAATTGGGTAGCTATTCGCTATGAGAAATTTTTCAAGAACTGGATTAATTCCCGTTCTTTTCGGGATGGGCGTGTCCATCAGAGTTAGTCGGTGGTAGAGGTGATGTGATACTGTTTGACGTGCCTGACTCGGTGCTGACACTTCCTCTCCCGCCGCGGATTGGCATATGTGTCTTTTTAACTGTTGGAGGCGCAAGGTAGCCATCCAACATGTCACTAAGGATGTTGGATCGGACCGGCTTCGGGAGATAGTTGTTCATGCCAGCTTCGAGACATTTCTCCCGGTCACCTTCGATAGCGCTGGCGGTCATCGCGATGACAAGGACTTCGTTGACGTTGGGATCTAGATCTTTTCGTATTTCACGAGTCGCGTTATATCCGTCCAATGTGGGCATTTGCACATCCATCAAAACCACGTGGAACGGATTTCCCTCTTCGGATCGCGCTCTCAGTGCATCGACCGCTTGCTGTCCGTCGCTGTATGCCTCGCATTGTAGCCCAAGAGATGTCACGAACCTGACCGCGATTTTCTGGTTGATTGGGTTATCCTCGGCGATACATACCCGTATCTGATCGCGCGGGACACTGGAAAGATCACGAACTGTGGGTCGAGGAGCAGCCTTGTCGTCCAAAGGCGACGTCGGCCCGGATGCCTTGGGCTTCTCGTTTTTGACCTTGTTGAAGGATAGGTGGAACGTTACGGTGGTACCAGCACCGGGAGTCGAGTCAAGCCAGATTGCACCACCAAGGACATCCTCAATAATAGCTTTGCAAATGCTCAGGCCAAGCCCACTGCCGCCGTACGATCTCGCAGTCGAGCTATCCGCCTGCGAAAAAGGCCTGAAGAGCCGTGGCTTTTGCTCATCGGGAATCCCAATACCGGTGTCAGTCACTGAGCACTCGAGACGAACGCGTCCTTTGCCTTCCCGAGAAACCTTAGCAGAAACTGTGACAGATCCCTTCGGTGTGAACTTGTAGCTATTACTGAGGAGGTTCATGAAGATTTGGTGAAGGCGGACTGGATCTCCGAGCACAACAAGGTCCGGCGGGACCTGATCGAGTTCCTCGATTGTTTCAAGCCCTCGATCTCTGTGGGTGTAGCGAAGTGCACGAACTACTTCTGAAATTGTCTCCCTGATGTTCAAGGGAACTGTAGAGATCTTCATCTTCCCTGCCTCGAGCTTGGAGAAGTCCAGAATGTCATTGATGAGCGTGAGAAGCGTGTCGGCGCATACGCGAATCGACTCAACGTATTCATCCTGCTCCTGATCTAGCTTTGTGCCTTTGAGTAACTCTGAAAGGCCAATGACACCATTCATCGGTGTCCGCAAATCGTGGGAGATGTTAGCAAGGAATATTGACTTTGCTTTGGCGGCATCGTCTTTCAATTTTACGTTGTGTTTAGCTTCCGCTTCCGCTACTTTCGCCTTCTGCTCAGCGTCTCGAGCCTGCGTGAGAGCTCGCTTCTGGGATTCAACCATCGACGCGTTCGTGGCGCCGACTTTGCGAATCTCTCGGAAGAGCAGCGCATTGGACAACGAAATTCCGATTTGATTGCACAATAGGTGGAGTACGACGAGGTTTCGGTGAGTAAATGAATTAGGCTTTCCTTCAACCTGAATAACCCCGAGAAGGTGATCCGCCTGCATAATAGGCAAAGCAATCACAGACCTACCGAGCGGGTTCCGGGCTTGATAGGCCTCACTCACATTTGAGAAGCGTTCGTCTTCAAGTACGCAATGAACAAGCACCTCTTCTCTGGTGCGCATGACATAATGGGTGATCTGTTGAGCCATCTTGTCGTCCATTTCCGAGAACGGGAGGCCGTCAACGAATGACTTTTGTCCTTTCTCAAGATCGCCAGCTGCGGTTATGGTAAAGTTGTTGTCAAAATTGGTCGCGATGACCGCGAAGTCAGATCCATTACACGATTCTAGGACGATTTCGATCATCTTCGTCATGAGATTGTCAATCTGTAGTTCAGAAGACATCACCTGACTGGACTCGAGAATGCTCGACAGGTCGATAATGTCTGTTTCGTCATTAGAGCTTGATTCTGGATAGGCACGGCTGATGAGTGAATGCTTACCAAGCCCAACGCCGGATATATCAAGTGAGCGTTCACCCGTCGCGACACCACTCTGCTCTATCCATAGATGTTTCCGTTCGTCGTCCTGCATGGTTTGAGTTCCCCCGGCACCGAGATGTTCCTGGCCAACGTCTTGGTTGATTGCAAGGAGCGAGTCGACTGTTTGGCAGCCAACATCAACACTTCTCGAAGACGTGGCCGTCTTCAGTAACCACTCGTGCTTTTCGGAGAGCTGGGCTACCTTGCCTATAGCACTTATGGCGGCCCAGGCGGTAATAGCGTCTTGCATCACAGAACGAGCTGCCCTTTTCGCGCCACGGCGGACCAGGAACTCCCCTACAACCAAGACGTTAGAAAAGTGGAACATATTCAGGGAGCAAGCCAATGAGAAAAAAAAAGAAAAGGAAAAGGAAAAGGAAAACCTCCCTAAGGAGGGCCTGGATAGAAACATATAGTAGGACAAGTAACACGTACCATAAAGTTCGAGGGCAAGAGCTTCCTCCATCGGCCACAAATGGACTTGGCAGTGATCAATTGCAGCCTGGCATACGCCTCTCGTTAAACATTGGCTCGGCGTTGCAGCGATTCCAACTTACCTCGAACGCTTCGAGTGCAGATGTGTGGTTATCTCGAACTTCAAAGACCAATGCTTCCAGCATCAATGCCCACATTCCATAATTTGCATCGCATGCTTGTCGTGCAAAGTCGATTTCCGCTTTGTACTTCAATACTGTGTCCAGCTTCCCGTCGAGATAACCCCGAGTAGGATTTTCATTGTGAATCGTCAGGTGCGCAAGGGCCGCATAAAAGTAAACAATGTAGGAAACCCGAGCCGACCAGAGCCTCGAAATGCTCTCCATCATCCGTGTAGCCAGCTCGGTCGCCTTCGCATGGTGTCCGTAAAGGAACAATGGAATCATGGAGAGAGCACAATATATGTCACGCGGACGATCAGGATTGCTAGCATTCTTGTCTAGGAAATCGAGGTGTTCGGGAGTATTATGCCACTCATCGCTCAGCACTGTATCGGCTTCACGATACTGAGTTTTCCCTTGCAATGCTCGCGCAACTTGTCTACGAATCATTGTTAGCATGAACGTCACAAACATTCTCCACATCTCAGCTAACCAGTCATGGCGCCTTCTTTTGAAATTGAGAGGAATTATGTGACCCTTACCGCACAGCAACGAGAGTAGCCCCCCCGCGAGTATCACTCGCCCAGTCCTTGATTTCTTCTGGGCTCTCGTTGCAAAACGTTTCAACCTGAACCAGGTCATGGCCAAGGGATAACCTGGTTATGGCCATTGCCGAGACGGCGACGAGCGCAACATACGGGTCACCAAGAGAGAAAGACGTCTCAACGGAGGCTTCAAGGGACGGGAGGATAGCAGCCAAAGGCCCTCGCAAATGGCCAATATAAAAATTATGGACTATAGCCCCACGACTTTGAGTCCACTGTTCAGGGCATCGCTCGAGTAAAGTGAGGGCCAATTCGCTGAGCCTTACGGCGAAATCCAGATCCCGAAACCGGCTAAATGAGATCATGGAAAGGTGTGAGCAACCAATGCAAATTTGCACGAATCCTCCTCGCGAGAGATGAAGATTCATCATCTCAATAGCCATCCGATAGAAGGTTAGTCCGTCATCCCAGAACGTTACAGCCATGGCTTCCGCCATGACCGCCCCAATCGTTATCGTGTTGATATCCTTACTGATAGATGCACGGGCTATCGCATCCAAATCTGCCTGTGCGAGATGGCTCTTGAGGTTCATGTATGCAGCGTCGCACTCTTCGTAAGTTGTTGGTTCTCGAAGATGCACACCTAGCTCTTCTAAACACGTAAGTAGCGAATTCATCGAGCGAGGGTGGTCACCCATCTGGGCGAAAATTTTAGCTTTCAGAATCCAAGCTCTTGATTTACAAACCGCCGTTTTCGCATTTCGGAAAACTTTGTCGATTAACTCAAGTGCTTCAGTATTCTGGCCCTGAGACCATGTCATCTCAGCTGCAGCAATATGAAGGCGTAGAGTCTCGTCATAATAAACATCGATCTCATCATCGTCCCATGGGTTATCCTGGAGAAAGTTGAGACAATGGCGGTAATACCAGAGCGCAGTTGGGCGCGCTCCAGATTGGGCCGCGGTTTGCGCTGCATCCCAGAGGATCTTCCGGTAATCGAGTCTCTTAACGACACGAGATTTGATAATACGAGAGCCCAGAGCAACATGACGTGCCATTGCATAGCGGCTGCGCCCATCGTGGTAATATTTCCTCATTGCTTGGGATATGATAAAATGCATCTTCTCGACATTACGTCCCTCTGTCAATGACGAGGAAGCTTGTGCAAGCCTATCGTTGGCAAACCTGTGGTTATGGTTAATATAAGAGAAATAACGTTAACCATAGGCCAAGAACGGAATCCATACCGGAACTCATCATCAGTGCTTCCAGGAACGATAACGTTTCCTTGCACTAAATGCTGCAACCCTACAATGATATCTTCCTCAGTCTGCCTAATGAGGCTCGCATTTTGTGGACATGTGAGATCCACGGCCTCATCATCCTCGCTAGAGTACAGGAACTCGCTCGTGAGAAGCTTCTGCACTAGAGAGAACGAGAATGGACTTCCCAATAAAGCACCCCATACAAGGATTGAACGTGCCGCAGCCGGGATTTCTTGCAAGCGCCTTGTAATGAAGCCGATCCCGAGTCCTTCACCATATCTAGGAGCCACAAATTCGGTGAAGATTCGGTCGAGGTCAAACTCCCACGCCGAGTTTTTCCATGAATACCAGATACAATTTTTATTATAGCAGGTGTCAAGCATCATGCGCACATAGAAAGGATTTCCAACGCTCTTTTCCTGGATGACGGCTGCAAGAGGGGTCAGCACAGGGTTCGGGGGCTGATGCATCGTAGCTGCCACTATTTCCATTACTTCCTCTTCCGAAAGTGGCTTAAGCACTATTTTTGTCACTGCCGGATTATCGTTTTCGAAGAGCGACTTGATGTCATCAGATTGGAGCTCTGGCCTCCGGCTCGTGAGGATAAGGACACACGGAATCTTCGCTTTGATAATGTTCATTATCAAATCCATAGTCTCATCATCCGCATAATGTAGATCATCAATACAGACGCATATCAGCCTGAAATGAGAGAGAGTTTTCAGAATCTCCAGGAATGTCTCCATTAGACGCATGTTTTTCGAGGCTGCATTAGAGAGAAAGAAATCCACGGAAGTCTGCCCTTGGTCAAGCCGCGGAAGCGGGGCGCGTTTTGACGGTTCACCTTTTGTGATGTCTTTGAGAATGTGCTGGGCAGCCGTGTATTTGGGAGAGACTTGCTTGTCGTTGGTCCCCGGTGACATGAGTTGCTCTGGAAGCTCCAGGACTCGGTGTAGGGTCGGCCACATTGGCCTCAATGCGCAACGGACGATGTTGTGATACTCTGTCGTGACATCACGTTCCGAAAAGATCTGACGCAGCAAGCTAGCAAGGACCTTCGCGAACGGTTCAAATGGGACCCTTCGTGCCCGGTCCAGCCGGGCAACGCCGATATATCCCAGCTTGCGTATTGCTGGCTGTACGCGGTTTAGCAGTTCAGTCTTTCCAATTCCAGCAGCGCCGCCAATTGTGATAACCTCGCATTTTCCTTGGCGGCGAAATTTCTGGGCAGCTTTGTGCCTGCCGATTGAAGTAAGGCCATTTTCATGACTCTGCGAACTTGTTACACCAGAGGAGTGGGTATCATGATCGGCATTATCCCATGATGAGCGCGAATCCACGGGGCTTCTTGCTTTGCTTGAGGTTGGTTTTGGCGTTGAAAGGGTTGACTCGGTGCTGTGGAGAGATTCGTGAGTGGACGCACGTACAAGGCTGGAGGCGCCGCCAGTATTAGTTCTCTGATTCAGGTGGAATGAGCCAGAGTCACTTGAGGCTGAGCCAAATTCGAAACTATCAACACGCCCCTCTGATACGGAGGAGTTTGACCCAAGCCTGCTTGGGAGTGGTGTGGTGACTTTCGAGTAGGCAGACTGCTGGCGTCTGTACACCTTTTCAACCACACCTATAACCTTGTCATACTCATCTTGACGTCCAAACATCTTTGATGGAAGAGTGAAGAAAGATGACACATCACGCTGCGCAACCTGGAAACCTTTCAGTGCTTCACTATCACCATCGCCAAGCAGTCGAGATATCTGCGCCAAATCTCTTTTCACAGAGGATATAGTATGATATCGCTCACTAACAGCTTTGTGCGTCATTTTCTGAATCACTGCTGATACTGCGTCCGGAATATCCATCCTCTTTGCCGAAACCGGTGGCAGCTTCTTTCCCAGAACATTCTGGACAACTTCAACCGGGTCGGAGCCTGTGAACGCGGGTTTGCCAACCAGTAATGTCCAAAAGAGCACCCCAAGGGCATATATATCAGTGCGGCTATCGGGTTCTGTCGGCATTCTTCCTGTCTGTTCGGGTGCGATGAACTGTAGCTTGTTTTTGACCCCTAGTTCCCTGGAGATAGACAGCCAGCCCTCGCTGAGTACGTTATCAAAAGCCTTCGCACCATTCCCTGTATTCATCAGTTTCACAGACCTGGCCTCCCGATTGAAGTGGAAGGCATCCGGCCGGATTTCCCCATGGACCGTTCTCAACCCGTAGTGCAAAAGCTCGAGGCAGTCGCATGCACCGATCGAGAAGTCAAGAAAAGCCGAGAGCGAGACCTGCTCTTCCGGGCTTGGTTCCACACTCTCGCCTCTATCACCTCTATCACCGACCGCAAACCAGGCGGGCCCAAATGCGACCAACTCCCGTAACATATTTGGTCCCGGAGATTCAAAGATGGCGACCAGGAGGGGGCCCGGATCGCCGGGATTTGGTGGCAGGCGGATCAAATCAATAGGGCGTATCGTATGGTGGCAATCCGGATCCGAAGTTTGCACGATAGATTTTATCATATGAAACTCGCGTTCCAATCTTACAATATGCGACGATACCCGAGCGACGACTGGGATCCAAATAAACTCCTGGTCGATTCGAGAGAGTGAGAGATCACTGCTCGACTCGCTTAAACTACTCCTCCAGTGATGGCGGAAAGGGGGTCGCGATTCAGTTCGCGGGGAGCCGCGAGTGACACTCGACGGTCCGGAAGAGGTCGCAAGCGGGGTGGAAACATCGGGGTCGGCAGCATGTCGGAGACCAAAGACATGCCAGTGATTGTATGTTGAATGAAAAGGTTCGGTGGATTGATCCCAGGTGTATCCGGGCAGCTGAGCGAGTCTTTGGAAGAGCCGCGCCGGTGGGATGGGCAGGTCCTCACCAAGGATATGGCTATCGTCCATCGCTGCCAAATGGGTGCACAAGATATCCTCGCTAATCCAGCCACCCCTCACTTAAACGGCCATAGATGGGAAGCAGCTGATAGAGATCGTCACAGGAAGAAGCTGTGGAGGAGGCTGAGATTGAGGATGCTTATGGTCATCAGGACGAAAGCAGCCTTCGCCAAGGACGGAGGGGGAAGTGGATATCGCCCGTGCGAGGGACCAAAAAGCGGCCCACGTTCGAATCTGCAGGACATCCGTATGATTAGCTTTGGGGCAGAAGACGAGACTGGGGATACAGGGAGCTCAACTCAACGTGTCAAGACGCAGCCCGCAAGAAGCCGGGAAACCCTCAGAGCGAACAAACAGAGTCGACTTCCAATCCTTCCAGCCTGGGGCCAAATCTGACACCAAATCTGGACCTTTCTAGATTGGGGAAAGATTAGTCAGCGGTTGGTTTCGGCGGGAGATCAACCGCCACAATGGAGCGAGCAGGGTGTAAGGTTCGACACTTTATCAAGACAATGAGAAAAAAGACTGTTCTTTTCCCAGGTGGCAGATTCTGCTGCTGTAACCCACCAATTCAGGAGGTTACAAGGATAAGGCCTGGTTTTTTATGTGTATGGTTGGCAAACTGCTGCCGCCCTCCATAACAGCCAAAGGAGCCATCCTTACTTTCAGTGGATGATCTCACAGAATCTCTTTCCTGTTTTCCGCTCAAGGCTCTATTGTTCAGTTAGCGCAGCTTCCTGGTGCTCTACTCCATTTTTGCCTGACAGAAACTACTGCCACACCTTGTTCTCGCATCGCTGGCTCATTTAAAGCCAACACCATTCTTTGTCTGGGTGAGCTGTTAGCCAAAGTCCGCTTGCCGAATTTGACACTCGACCTCGTCCGAGTCCTGAAAAGCTGCACTGGCTCCAAGAGAGTCTCTTCCGCCATTGATATGAAAATGGCACCTGAGCGGACAATGAGAGCATCCGCATATAACGCTAACTTCCACCGCCGCCCGCCGCCTGTTCGACAAAGAAACCCAGCTGGATACTGATATCGAAAAGGGGTGTGCACCGCAACAGCCTGCCCACTTAAACGATATCAAAATAGGAATACCTGGTCCCTACTATCGCTCGGATCTTCAAGCTTCTCGAACATGATTTCTCTGAGCATCTTCTCCAACTATACGGAGGTGTGCAGCAAAAGTTTTGGCCACGTATTAACTGTTGTGTATGAAATGTAATTGTATTACTCGCGATAACTGGAAGATTGGTGACTTCAAAACAACATAAAAATTATTAAGATCAACTAACGAGTGGTCTGGATAGCTTTCGAAATTCCTGTTATTGAGATTGAGGAAGCAGCAATTATACATGCTGCCAAGGCCTTATAATAGACATCCAATTCAGTCGCCATGGAAATTACTTGTAAATTGAAACAGCGATACATTCATTGTCTTACTAGCGCGGCCAAAACTTTTGGTGCATACCTCCGTAGACAAGTGCAGGACAGTCGACGCCTTTCAGCGGGAATCCCAAAAAAGCTTATGGATTATCACTCGGTACCTTGGTGCTAAGGTAGAACCCACGGCTATTCAACGACATCATCTGAAGTTGATTTTCATGTTCCACGTTCCAAGGCCTCCCGTGCTGAGGATGCAATTGGAGTAATCATGTCCACTGTGACGTGGGCATCAGCAAACGAGGATCTCCAAGAGACTGCCAGACTCTCCGCGAACGTTTCCTCTCCCAGGGACAAGATAACTACATCCCCATTGAGATTCGAAGAGGTGCTTCCTTATAAATCCATTTGAGATTCAGGATAATGAGGTAGACGAGCGATTGGATCGCATGGCTTGGGAAATAATATTCCAAGTTTCTTGGGATGATCAGTAACTTCTCTCTGGAGTCGACTCAGGACTGAGAACTCCAAAAAAAAATCAAGCAACTCAAGACTGCCCAACTTCAAGAAACAAGATGACCAGCCATCCCCATTCCTTGTGGCCCACTGCCAGCTGGTTGTCGCCTTGTCGAGGCTCACTCCGCAATCTCACTCGGAGTTACGTTGAGTCTGTGAATCAATATAATGCCGCGCCTCGGGAAAGGAGGATCGGCAAATTGACATCGACCAATCTACCGTCGAGAATATTCTAGCGGAGTGAGAGAGTGTGTTCACCGGATCTTTGAGTTTATGATGACATGCAGTATGCCAAGCGGGAGTGAAGTCAAGATGCCAATGCCATCCGAGAGGGGACAGGAAGGCCGTGAAAAGAAGGGAAAGGGGATCCGTTCGGTTCAAAGATTAGGCTGGCCCTTGGAGCTTGAAAGTCCAGAGCAACTACTTGCACACGAGGACGGCGCGGGATACTGTAATGGAAATCCATGATTGAATGCCGACAGATCTGGCTGGAGCGCTCCAGGGGCACCTCGTGCAAGGGGTTCCTTTCGGTGCGGGAGACCAGCTGTCAGCCGACCCCGAGGTTTGCTGGAAGAGTGAGAAGTCTCATCCTTGTTCGAGGCGGTCCTTGTAAAGTATTTAAAGGCGTTTTTTTTTTTCCCGGATTTGCCCGCTCACTCGATCCCCAGGTCCTCTCTTCATTGAGATGATGCAGCACAGGTGCCGCCTGACCATGGTCTGCTCTGGGTGGGGAAAGGAAGGTGACTAGCAATATTTTCAGCACACTAGTCCAGCCTCTCGCGTCACAGTGATCGACTCCTTGTTCCTGAGCCCTCTGGAGAGAGGTGAGAAGTCGACACCTGTGCCGTCAACGCACGAAGGACCTCGGTGCTTGCGGGTTTCGCGAGAGAATGAGCACGAAATAAGTAATCGGCCGTCTTACAGCCATACCAGCAGCCATCGAGGGAAAATTGCTGGCAATTGTTCCCGGAGACTCAGACAGGTGGACCAGAAAGAACAATTCCCGTTCTACAGTCTGAGGACACGGCTCACGACAGGCATCTTCTCCGCAGTCTGCAGCATCGAAAGAACAAACTGGGCTATTTATGGAGAGGAAAGTTAGTGCCAAGCCATTACATCATTCAAGTTCCTTCAATTTATCATTTTCAAGACGCTTCTCTTACCACCACCGGAATATCAGCCGCAGAGGGGAAGCGTGGATGGAAGTGAGAGAGCCAACCCCCAGATAGTCCGCGAGAAAATCTTCCTGTGGTTGATACAGGAAAGTAATGATCCATATATTTTGAGCGCATTGTCGTTCCCTGTGACTGGGAATTTCCAAGTCCCAATGTCTTACGGAACTCAAATGGGAAAAGCGGCCATGATGGTTCTCATTGACGACTGAAGAGATCGCGAATACTTGAATGAGGGCTCTGTCCAAGTGGCCGATGGACCTTGCGGACTCTCCCTTCCGAACCTGACTTCGTCTCCAGTCTCCCCTGACAAGGTCGCGCTGTCACTACCGTCCTTCCTGTGCCTTCTTCAGCTCTGGCTTGATCCTTGTCCTTCCCAGTCAGCCCCCTGCCCTGCCCCAGCGTTCTTCTGGGACGCCTCCCTAATTCGTTACCGCGGTTTCGCAGTCTCTCCCTGGGCCGTTGCCAACTACGTCATCGGCTGGGGAGCGCGCCCCAGAAAGGGACGGTCCCGTTTTCCGTTCACCACTCTCCCACCAACCTCAGGAATCAATAATGTTCCACCAGGAATTGCCGTCGATCTTGAAATGAATCCTCTTGTCAACTGCGCACCACTTGTTCCGCATTTCTCGTGGTCCCATTGCTCGGAGGAAGAAAAAAGGTCAGTTCCCGATCTCCAGCTCCTCGTCCCTCACCACCAGCGCCTATACACCGCTTCACTCGTTCGTTCCCTTTGATCACCTGTTCTTGCCCTTGTTCCCGTTTCCTTCTCCCCTTCTCCATCTTGCCGCAAAGTCTTCCCTTCTACCCCCTCCTCTTGAGATTTCCCTTTCTATTTTCTCTTCATTCATGCCCATTTTCTGCGCTTCATTCCCCATTTTGTGTCTTTGAGATAGGTTCTTGCCCCGTGCAACGTTTTTTTGTTACTATCGTTTCGCAATAAGTTGCTTGCTTCTTGAAGCCTTCCTCACCCCTCATATTTTCTTGATACCATATACTTCCGTTTTCTCGATATAAAATTACATGTCTCTTTTGGAAAGAGGTATCTTGATGACCGCCCGCCTCCCTGTTCTCTCTTTCTCATCCCTCACTTGACAGTCACCGGCCTTCTCTTCTTGATTGTGAAGCGTGTGGTCCGAGAGATGAGTCCCTCATTTACTCCGGTCGAGTTGGATCTGTCTAGGAGAATTCAATAACTGCCCGGCGGTGGAGGAGGTGAAGACTGGGCCAAGTCCACACCATGAAGACACCTCCGCTTCCATCGCCGGCCGAAGCCCCTTCGGCCGTTGCCACTCTTCCCCCCCACCACTGTTTTTCTTCCCAGTCATTATCCAGCTTTGCCCAGAATGAGGGAGACGCGTACCCAGTCGGTGTCTTTTTAGACTCAGAATACAACGTTCGGAAGGCTAACTCTCCGCTTTATTCTTTCCCGCCCGAGCAGATCGCGAATCAACATCCGATACCTAGCCCTGCAGCGAAAGAGAATTTGGATGTAAGGAACGGTCTCGAGGAGGATCTGGGCCGAAATCAGCCAGCTCTCAAAGACCTCCGACGGCAGATGGAAGAATTGCTTGCATATCAGCAGATGCAAAACTCCCAGCGCCCGCGCTCTTTAGTACCTCAGGAAGCCTCTCTGTCTCAAGGTTCCGTATCATCTATCCCACCGGAATCGACTAAAAAGAGACGTATTTCAAATGTATTGTCGCCACAAGTCGTACCGTCCCTCACCGGAGCGTCTGATTCAGCCGGATCCAGCGGCGCAGTTCGAGGCACAGATTCACAGACGACGCCTGAACCCTTACCGGAGAGAACACCATCGTACCCGTTTCCAGAAATGCCCTCGCAATCGGCGAAAGAGAAATTTATTTCTCAGCTCAACAACGGCTCCTTCAAGTTGGCTTTGCCCGCCGAGAAACTGAAGGGCCATCAGCCATCTTCCCACATTCCTGTCGAAGGTCAACAGCATGCCCCGGCTATCCTTTCGGCGTCCAACAGCGTCTTCCTACCGGTAGATCATAAACCGGTGGTGGAAGACCCAGCCTACCCAAGCCCCAATCTCTATGAGCTCACACTACAGCTTAATGCAGACCCAGGCCTCGACGCCTGGTGGACCAATGTCGTCGGCATGCTCCGGACACATTACGGAGCGGAGCGGGCCTCATTAGCTGTCCCTGGGGATGCAACCGATCTTGAGAATGTGCCATGGGGCCAGAAGGCGATTTTCAACGAAAATAACCCTGATATCGATAAGCAATGCTGCCAGTCGACTGAAGTGAGCACAGGCGACCTTACGTTTCCAAACGTCTTGACCCAGAAGGAAAACTCGAAGGAGAAGGCCGTTCCGGACATTGTAAAACCACACCCGACACCAGCTAGTCCAGGTGTTCGCCCCCCACTTTTCGCACGGCACTCTTTTGCTGGGTTTGGCAAAGACAGGAAGAAATCTACCTGGAATTATGGGGATGCTCCTCACGTGCCGAAGACCCCCTCTCAACTGGAGGAGCCGAGTGTGCAGGAGGGGAGCCGAGACTCAACGCCTGTGCAGACAGCCTCTTCAACAAACGCTACCACGCCGCAAAATTGTCGCCGTTTAGCTGTTTTCCCTGCTACTCGAGCACTGGAAGTTGAACGAGACCCCCTTATAAAGAGGACCGGTGTGGTCAAGTTATTTGGGCGCACGAAACCCGTGATCTTGACTCGAGAATATTCGCACTCTCTTTCATCCAAGCAACCCCATGACGAGTCTATTCGAACACCCGAAGACAAAGTTCAAGTGACTCCGACGGTCGAGCCTTCTCATGTAGTTCAGCGCCCGGTGCCCACGTCTCGGACCAGATCGGTCTCGAACCCCGCCGGCTCGGCCGGTCAAGCACACCGGCCTTCTTTCATGGAGTTCCTCGATGAATACGAACAAGTCCCTCCGTCTCCTTGGTCACAGTCCCCGGCTCCTTCTCCAGCGCCTCGAACACATCCTGAACAAAACCCTTTCTTCTCCAACCACACCGTCGATGAAACCGCATTCTCCAAAAACCCACCGTTACATGACTACTCAAATCCCAAACCCCTAGAAGCGATTGGCGTCGATTTAGCAAAATCTGTTGTTCACATACCATTGCTTCATACCGGCCCATCGAAACAGTCCGCTTCGTCTCCGTTGAGATTTCCAGTCGCCATTATCTCCATCTTATCACCAGCCATACCATATCCATCTAATTTAAGGCAATCCTTAGCCTACCTCATGCCTCATCTCACGACTTCATTCTGCTTAGCTCAACACTATAGTCAACTTGAGAGGCAGTTTTCTTCTCGACTTGAGGCTCCGCGCTTCGGGAACTTGCTCGGTCTGGGTGGGACGTTTTCTGATGAGAGTAGCGAGTTGGAACTCGTAGCAGGGCTTAGTGGTCATGTCAGCTATACGGTAACGGACGATGGTTCTTTGTCCGCAAGGGCTAGCCTATCTAGTCCCGAGGAGACGGCACGCTCGTCCCGGCATAGTCCATCTCTATCAACGCTGGGCACTCCTAATCTCGACTTGAATTTAGGCGGCACATCATCACTGAATATGTCCGAATCTCCCGGGTTGGCCTCCAGGCTCCCTGGAAACGACACTGTTGACAGCTACTTCAACGTCCCTCAATCAAAGACGTCTCGCGATGGCTCTAATCATCACCGCAACCGATTGGCAGGGATAAAACGGGCCACCATGCCTCCTTCGGCTATATCACCAGGAAAACTGTGGCCAAAGGCTGTAGCCGACGAGGACGCTGGTGCGACAGATGCAAGTATCACGGTTGTATCACCCCAGGATCTAAAGCCCCAGTCTATGGTATCGCCAACGCAAGCCTCTTCACGGCACCACTCTAATAACTCTTTTTACACCCAACTTCAACGCGAGCTACCGCGCCCCTTTACTGATACCGTCGCCCAGCTTATGTTGAACTCTGTCCCGTTGCACCTTTTCTTGGCCAAACCCCAGAGCGGAGAAGTTATCTGGACAAATTCCAAGTTCGATGCGTATAGGCGAAGCCAACCTCAGGAGCAAAGGCTCAGGGATCCGTGGCAGAACATCCACAGTAGTGAGCGTGACCATGTTGCTGAGCAGTGGGCAAATGCATTACGCACGGGTTCGCAATTCACGGAGCGGGTACGCGTCAGGCGATATAACGATGAGTCGGCGTACCGTTGGTTTATCTTCCGCGCCAACCCGCTGCTTTCCGCAACTGGGGAAGTGGTGTACTGGATCGGATCATTCCTTGATATTCATGAGCAGCATGTTACTGAGCTGAAGGCGGCGCAGGAAAGGCAGAAATTCGCTATTGATGCTAAGTACCGGGCCTTCTCGAACTCGGTTCCGCAGATAGTGTTCGAAGCAACTGAAAACGGGGGCCTAATCTTTGTGAACGAGCAGTGGCATCTGTATACGGGCCAGGGTCTAGAGCATGCATTGAATTTTGGCTTTGCAAAACACGTGCATCATGAAGATCTCGAGAAATGTGGGCTGCTCTCCTTTTGTCTAGCTGCTGGGACCCAGAACAGCGTACCGGCTGTTCGATCGGAGGAAGAAAGATCGGAGGACTTGAGATTGAAGGCTGAAGCCCAAGAGACGCGTTTTGATAATGGTGTCACTCCTGCGTTGGAGGAACTTGTTAAAAGAGGCGTCGCTTCCGTGCAACAGGACGAGAACGGCCGCGTATTCTATTCGACGGAGATCCGGCTTCGGTCAAAGGGCGGGGATTTTCGATGGCATCTTGTCCGCTTGGTTCGAGTTGAAAACAGCAGTTTTGGAAGCGGCGAAGCTTCGTGGTACGGCACCTGTACCGATATCAACGATCGCAAAATCTTGGAAAGGGAACTTAACAAGGCAATGCAACAGCTCAACAACCAGATGGAGTCGAAAACAAAATTCTTCAGCAATATGTCCCATGAGATACGTACGCCACTCAATGGAATCTTGGGGACTATTCCCTTCATTCTTGACACTCAACTAGACACGGATCAGAGGCGGATGCTGGATACTATCCAGAATAGCTCGACAAATCTCCGTGAGTTGGTTGACAATATTCTCGACGTCTCTAGAGTTGAAGCTGGCAAGATGTCACTGGTCAGTTCGTGGTTCCATGTGCGATCGGTGGTCGAAGACGTGATCGATACGGTGTCATCTAGGGCCATCGATAAGGGTCTCGAAATGAATTATCTTATGGATGTGGATGTTCCACCCATGGTCATCGGTGATAGGTTCCGTATTCGACAAGTTCTGATTAATCTTGTTGGCAATGCAGTCAAGTTCACCACCCAAGGAGAGATCCACATACATTGCTCTATTGATCGCGATACCACCGGTCTTTCTAAGCCCACGGAGATTTTGTTGAATTTCGACGTTGTCGACACAGGGAAGGGGTTTAGCGCGCAAGATGCCGAGCGCTTGATGCAGCGTTTCAGTCAACTAGGGCAAAATGCGTCGCAGCAAAACGCCGGCAGTGGGCTTGGGTTGTTCTTGTCTAAGCAGCTCGTTGAGATGCATGGCGGCCTGTTGACACCCAGCAGTCAAGAAGGGCAGGGTGCCAAATTCTCTTTTTACGTTAAAGTTGACGCTCCACCCCCTCCCACACCTAGCGAGGTTAACCCTCCGCGAGAGCTCCGTGGGTCTTCTAACCCAGGTTTGCTTCAAAAGGCGCTTCCCTCGTCCAAGGAGTCACCGAATAATAGAGACCCGGATGCTGTTGGTCTCTCGTCAGCACCCCAAACCCCGCTTTCTCAACCGCACCACAACCCAGACCTTTCTACTCACCTATCCTCCAGCAACTTCTCTGCGCGATCCCCGTTCTCCTCTGCCTTACCGACCCCCGAACTTCACAATGTCGACCCTCTATACAAATTTGACATTCCCAAGCCGGGAGCCAGTCATCCCGATATAGCTTTTAACACAGCCCCAAGCGGTCCTACGGAGATGGAACCTGCATTGAAGCCCACGATATCGGACACTGTCTATTCAATACTCATATTATGTCCGTTGGAGAATACACGCAAAGCCATCACACAACATATTGAGCAAGTGGTCCCTCATGAGATCCGGCACTTGATCACGTCGTTTCCTGATGTTGAGGATTGGAAGGATTCGGCGGACTCTGACAGGGGCTCTAATGTTACTCATCTGGTCCTCAACTTGCCTAATGTTGATGAGGTTACGGAGGTGATGAATTACGTTGGGACTCGTGAAAAGGATGAGGCACCAGCTCTTGTTATTATCTCCGATCTCAACCAGAAGCGAACAATCAGTCCCAACATCAAGGAACTTTCTTCAGCGGGGAGGCGCGTCTTCACTGTACCCAAGCCTGTCAAACCTTCCGCTTTCTCGCCTATCTTTGACCCAAACAACCGACGAGACCTCAGCAAAGATAGAAATCAAGACACAGCTCGCGAAATTAATAACAATTTCAAGACTATGTCTAAGATGGTGAAGGAGGTAATTGGTAATAAAGGATACCGGGTATTGCTTGTTGAGGATGATGAGACAAATCGCGTGGTACGCGCTATACCCCTCCTCCAGTATCAACTCCGCTGACATTAACGTCTAGGTTATGTTAAAATATCTCGATAAGATCAAGGTAATGGCAGAGACCGCAGGGGATGGCCAGCAGTGCACAGAGATGGTTTTCTCTAAAGAGCCGGGATATTATTCCTTGATCATTGTGAGCATGTGACAAGACTCCACCTTCCTGATACGCGGCTAATTATGATATAGTGCGATATCCAGATGCCCATCAAGAACGGCTATGAAACATGCCGTGAAATTCGCATGTGGGAACTGAAGAACCATTACCCTCAGATACCAATTATGGCTCTGTCTGCGAATGCGATGACCGATCAGATCGAAGATGCGGCACGCGCCGGTTTCAACGACTACGTCACGAAACCAATCAAGCACAATGAACTCGGTAAAATGATGATGGAGATTCTTGACCCTGGCCGACCTTTGCTTCTACTTAGAGACCGCCTCAGGGAAGGGGGCGAGGATAGCACTCGCACAGAATGAGAGTGGCATCTCACCTCCCTCATCCCAGAACTCGCGGCATGAGTCCACGACGGAAACAGTTTCGGGGTTGATATCCTTTGTCACGACCTCCGCAACCCACATCAACGTTCTTCTGCTAGTCTAGTTACAGGCTGAGAGATTTTCCGAGGTGCGGCGGGCGGTAGCCCGCCACGGGCTAATCTCGCGCCTCCGGCTCTCCCGCCGATTGCATCAGTCGCGGGATTTTCTTCCTTTTTATTACCCTCATGCATCTGCATTCGGCCTCGCGTGTTATGGATACCTTATGAGCATTAAAGGGTTTGGAATTTCAGGAATATTGTTCATTTTTCAGCTCATTGCCCGGCGTCGGACTTTGATAAGGGATACCTCTTTCTTCTCGTTTGCGTGGGTACGGGAATGCCCATTTCTCATCTCTGTATCCTCTCTACACATCTATCTTCAGAAACCTGTATTCTCAGAAAACTCCTTTCTACTTCTATGGCGCTGCTTTGTTCGTTCATCATTGGCCCTCCATCTTCTGTCGTCTTGCAGGTGTATATAAAATGTCTTTATAGTCGGTGATATGTGTACTGGGATGATAAAGTATAGGGCTGTTTAGAGTAATGTTTTGAAGGATACCCCCGCAGAATAGCACTGTGATGGACTCCGTAGCCCTAAAATCTCGTTTCCTTTTTGCAGTCCCATCACTCAACTACCACGCGGCAGATTTCGGGAACGCCTTGCTGCGCTGTAGTTGTAGTGGTACCGTGGTGGTTCAATTCTGGGGGAGCGGACAATTCTTACACTGAACCAATTCTATCTTGCTGCCAACCAACTGTGCCGCTTATCCACTCGGACATTATCAAGCACTACCTTTTACTAATCCAGACTAGCTTCAGCTTTCGAAAAAAAGGCCAAGCGAATGGATCTCCCGGTTGACAAGACGAAGGGACGAACAACGCAGAGGGACAAAGCGCCCAGATATTTAACCTATTTGAAAAACATCGGGTAAAACAGCTGAGCAGCCCTGAAGCGAGTTAGACCCGCTACCTGAGGGCCCACGTCAGGAAGAAACGAAGGGCAGGCCGTCCTTGCCGGGTCAGCCTTAAGTCTGGAGGTTTGGGTTTCAGCGCTCAGTCAAATCTGTACAACTGGCGCGCGAAATCCTGGGGTTGCGTACGCTTCGAGCCATCCTGTTATGGAACAACGCGCGACAAAGCCAGAAATTCAACGATAAACGGGATAGCGCCCAGCAGTTGCAGGCTCGCGCAATTTTTGGCGCGCCAGTGGTGGGAAGGACGGCTTGTTGGTCTGGGTTGAGGAAGCAAGTCGCTGCATGTGGCGGTGAGGAACTTTCCCAAGAGCAAACGAACGATAGGCGAATTCCATGCAACCCCACATTCGCTGCATCCACCAGCTGCACCCATGGCCATTCAGGAGAGGAAGTACATCTCCCTCGTGAGGAGGTGATGATACTAATTATCCCGGAAACTGTCTTTCTGGAATTGGGCGAAAATGGGGGACGAAGAGGTTGCCTCGGACGGACAGTGGGATTGTGCAAGTGCAAGTAATCCCAAAAGTGCTCAGTGACGATTATAAAATCTTGCTTCTGTTGTGCAAACACAGTTCCTCGTGGAATGTCAGGCATCGCCTAAGTGATCGAAATCATACCGATATGGAGGGCAAGCGAGGTAAGTCGAGCTGATGCAGCAAGTGTGAAATGTTGAGCAGAAAGTTGCATAAGCTTCCCCGAGCAGGGCAACACCGGGAGGATTCGAGAGCCGTGGTTTTCTCGGAGTTCACAAAAGAAAATGCTCTTGTCTTCGACCTTCGGGCTGCTCGAAGAGCTTGCGCCAAGTACTCGAAAAATGAAGGGAACGAGAACGAGAAGGAACCCAGGGGGTTTGGTGCTCACTCACCATCATGGTCTAGAAACCGATGGCTTTGAAAAAATATCCTGCCCAAGATCCGAATTTCGCGGTCTCTTCCGTTGGGCTTCTGTATGGCCCAACGGGTCGGTTGGGCTCGTGTGAGAGCAAGCCGTCATCCCGTCGCCATTAATTCGTGCAGCTTGGATATTGGGAGGAAGCCAGTCTTTGGACGCAGAAGAGAAGCTAGCCAAGATGATGAACCGAACATGAAGGTGCGAGGCAGCGAAGCTGGAGGGTGTTGATGATGCTTGATGCGTGCATAAGAGGCCCAGGGCACTGGGATCTCAGTGGGTTCGGTTGATGACCGATGAATGTCATCGTGAGGAGGTCCAACACGCTGAGTGGTGTTTGATTAACTTTCCCGATTTCGTCCAGTCGAAGACAAGGAGGACGCACCTGGACGCTCGACCGTCGTCTCATATCAGCGTACCAGCTTGCGAGGTGATTCGTGCAGCTTTTCTTCTCCACACTCTCTCTGCCTTGTGCTTTCCTCTCCCACCCTTTCTGACGAGTCCTGCACTCCGATTCTCCGTAGTACTGCCATCAGCCTTCGTTTGGCGGCTGATTGAACAGGCTGCCCGCTCCTGGACCTTCATTGCAACAGGCCCACCTTCCCTATCGAGGACTCCATGCTGGCCGCGTCTAAAGCGCTTGACGCCGTTTGGGCTCCATCAGCCGGGCCGGATCACTCTGCTGCGTGAGGCTGTTTTCCGAGTGTAGGCCGCCAGCCAACAGCCGATACACGGAGTCCAATAAAACTCTGCAACCCAGTTCTCGGGCACGCCTTTTCTCTGGCCAAATAGCATGGTGCTCCTGTTACACGGTCACAGTTTCCTTTTCAGATGCCGTGCCACTTGAGCGGATTTAGGCTGTCGATGCACACACAGCCCAGGTCACAACCTGCTTTCGGAGTTTGAGGCAACTTCGCGTCCTCTTCGGGCGTCGCTCCTGTCTCAGCTCATGCACTGATGTCCAACTTCCTCGACGCTTGATGGCTCTTGATATTTTCTTATATTCCGAACTCTGTGATTGCGTCAGCTCCCCGCTTTTCAAGCTGCATATCTCCCAGTCTGTCACGAACCCATCAAGTATAATGGCCCTCGGAAGCAGAGCGTTGGGCACGACCTGACGCGAAAGTTTCCGTGATTAAACCGATCACGCCTCGTCGCCAGACTTTCCAGTGTCCACCAACACAACATGGAACTCGATGATACAGACAAGAGGAAAGTTGTTCCAGATTCACACTCACGAAGGTACAGAGCATCCAAGAGCCAATGCGGGTCAATATTGGGCGATAAAAAGCGACCCCGGCGCGCCATCACTGAGCGGCACATTCGCTGTCTGATGCAACGGCATCCTCGTGCTGCTGGCCGGGGATTCCTCCGACATTCACGTATTCCCAGCCACCCAGCCCCCCAATATTGGCATAAAAATGGCCTTGTTGCTATCAGAAGTCGAGAAAAGAAATTATGGGTGGAAATAAAAGAAAGGGGAAAGAAATAGAGCAGTACTTAAAGAAGTCTGGGGTTGATCCTGACAGTATAAAAAAATGAGAGGAAGTTGGGGATGGTGCAGCTCGTGAATCATCGGCCAGTCTTCCATCTTTATAGTCTTCAGACGGACGGTGAAACCGGCCTTTGCGGCCTCTCTGCCGCTTTTATACCTTCCATGCACTCTTCCTATGTGCAATTTCTCTTTCAACCCCACCGACAAGGGAAGTGCGGTCCGACTTTCACACTCACCGAGTTGCCACCAAAGTGTGGGCTTGTCCCCCAGCAACAATGATATGGGGGGCCAGATTGCCTCCGGCCGTCCGGTTGGCTCCCTTAGCTTCTCATCTTCCGACTCAGAGCGGGGTTAATTCGGAACGAGGAGCGAATTGGCGGCTAGAAATCGAGAGAGGGGCGGAATTGGGGGGTTGGGACTCAAGGGAAGTGGACGGACAAGGTGGACGGGGGACTGGGGGGTACGGGAGAAAAGCCCTCTGTGATAGTCCATTGCCCAATGACCGACCTACCCATCACATCACCCCCTCCCTTCTCTTCCCTTCTCGTCCGCCATGGTCGCCGTCTAGAGGGGTCCGCCGGATAGAAGACCCTCCGCTCAGGGCTATATAAACCCCCATCGTTCATGTCCCTGATGTCTGTCCTTTCTCTTCCTTTTCCATCTCCCAGGCTCACTCTTCTTCTAGAACTCGAAGCACATCGCCGTCCGTCCCTAAGACTTCTCGTCTCATACTCCTGCACCGAAGAGTATTGCACCTTGTGCCCTCTGCCCTTTCGAGTTCGACCTTTCCGTCACAATGGCGACCCACCACTACCAGTCCCCTGCTCTTCCCATGAGTGTTCCCTCCAAAACCCCTGGCCCTGCGAGCCTCTACCCCATCAGCCGAGTGTCTGGCTCTCCCCCAGATCTTTCCGATGCAAGCACAACGACTGGGAGCCGTACCTCTGGAGGGTTCAGCTACGGTTCCGGGAGTGCTAGCGGCGATTATGAATCTAGTTCCGGATCCTTCTCGAGCGTGGATGTCGTCGATATCCTCAATGATCGTTTGCAGAATGCATTTGACCCCACGCCATTAGACAAAGGGCTAGCGATGCAAGCGCAGGCGTGAGTATCCCCGCGAAATTCTCGCAGAAAAATAAACCAATCTTCTGCCAATGGATTTATGAGAAGGCACAGATTCTCAAATTCCGAGAAACCGTGCTAATGGCACGACATTATAGTTCCGGTCAATTGAACGCGAAGCAGCGTGAGCTTCTCGAATTGCAAGCACTCGCCCAGAGGCGCTTGAAAGGGGTGCGTTCGAGTTTCGCGGATGGGATTAAGGTCGCTCGGGAGACCAAACGCGATTTAGAATGGACTCAGAAGCGTGTAAAGTAAGTTCTTGACTCCTCCGCACCATTAATATTCCCGAACACCCGCACACGCGACAGTCGTCGTCAGGTTCCGCTCCGCCCAAATGGAGAGCGGATATCCGCCGCGCTCCGCCGCCACAGTGATTCTTGGCAGTTTCTCGTGGCACAGCTGGCGAAGAGACCAGAACCTCGGAGGAGAGATTCGCTCCCCAAACTCACTTTGTGGCGAGAAGCGAGCTAACAAGTTCGAAAATCTAGCACTCTGAAAGCGAAGGCCGAGAGTATCCACCCCGAGGAATATCGACAAGCGTCGAAGAAATACACTTTTGACGACAACTGATCACCAGGAAACAGTATCCTGCTTGATTCTTCTCCGCTCCTCCCGATAGCTTTTCGCGGAAGCTCGTATCTAAACTTTGTAATGACGATGACGATGACGATGGTTTCATTTGCTTCTGTGATCCTGGGTTTGGGAATCCGGTCCGAGGATGTTCCTCGAACGACCCTGCTTTTTTCGCCTTTGTACTGGGCTGGTTCTGGTCGCTTATGGTAGTTTCTGGTTGCTGGCTGCGCCCCCGTACGTAATTGTACCTCCTGTTGTATTGAGAGCGCTTTAATCCACAAAAGATCCTGGTCGCACCGTGTTGTTTCTCGTTATCTGTCATGAACAGGTAGCAACTGCTAGCAAAGATAAAACTGACCGTGAGGGCCCTTACCAGGTGGTCTCGGATGCTCTGTTCCCACAGCACAGCAGGGTGGGAAATGCTCCAGGCACCCTACGATGAAGAATACTGTCGAACCAACTTCTTAACCCCCTCTTGTCGTCGCATATTCCCCTCACCAGCCCTCAATCAGCCTAGTTCGGGGTTTGTGGTTGGGGGCGTATATGGAAAGGGGAATTAGGATCCAGTAGGTAGGTAGCCCTCAACGCGAGCCCAAACCAGCAAAACACCTTTTCAGACATCAGACCAAATCTCTCTCCACCATGTAAACCACGCATCAAGACCGACATCACCACCTGAAGACACAGCTCCCCGCTGGAACTCTGTTCCCGAGAGAAAACGCGCCTTGGCCAACACCCTGTCGTCAGTTCAGCACGCCGCTTCAACGCCGCGTTTCCGCTCCACCCTCCTCACTTCGGATGGTGGGTGTCGCTGCTTTTGTGCGTCTGTGTCCACTCTGCGCTGAGAGTGCCCAATGCGTAAGTTAGGCATCGAAGTGCCGACGTAAGGTTGGATAAGGGGTGGATGTAAACGGCACGTGAGTATACACCGAAAGAGGGAAGCGTCTAGGCTTGGCGTTCCAAAGCATCTGATGGAAGTCAGAAAATTTTAAGTCTTCACTCTCCAACATTTCTGAGGATGTAAATTTCTCGATTGACAGACTGCTTGCCACAAGCACTTGTTATAGCTGTACTTCTCTAGCTTTGCAATCCCCAATCCCCGCCCGACCTGGATAATGAGGAGCCAGTACTATCACGAAGGCGGCGCCAGCAGCCGCAACCTGATCCTGTCTTACTTAGGACCGCCATCATTTGCAGTTCGGAGGCCGAATGTGAGATCTCTAACTTATCGCACAGGGCTTTGTAATAAGGCTTCTATTCCACCAGTACTGGTAAGATAATTTGAGGCAACAGGCAACATTCACCGACACAAGGCACAATCCATCTCACGCTCATCCAACATAATCTCACTTTCACCGAGGACTTTCTGACAAAATACGCTTTCCACAAACAATAATTGGGAAGCGGCCAGTCTCTTGGCTTGGATTTCCTAACTATACTGCCATTCCGGCGGGTTGGACAGCTGGCATTGGCTGCAAGCCTTTCCACGGGTCTTCGATAAAGCATGGAAGAAAGTACACCTTATCCATGCCTTCGGCCTTGATCCCAAGCGACAGCTCTTTCAGTTCGCTCTTGCTGAGTCTAGTGCCATTCGGTGACGTATAAATTTTATCTTCTCCATTACCCTGCCTATTGTTGGCCTTGCCTTTCTTGGTCGCCCTCTTTCGAGCCGTTGTGGTTGGGTTGATGATAGGGTTGCTGGAAGTGCTCGACGGACCACGCGCATGGGTTCCTTGTTGAACTAAATACCAGTTAGTCATGATTGTAGGTGCCCGACTAGCAGTACTGGATCTACAAGCATACCTGGTTTAACTATAGAGGCGACGTCCACCTTGGTGTGCTCCTTCTGGTGATCCTGTTCATTATTCGCCGCCCGAGACTTCCCCTGAGATTTGACTGCTTGAGCAGAATGCTCTCCCAAAGGCTCTATGGTATTGGTGGATGCAGCGACTACCTCTGTTTCGTTGTTCCCAAGTTGTGCCGAAGCAGGAGTAGTATCACCTGCCTGCTTAATCGTGGAGCCCCCGTTCGCCGCTGTAGGATGCGTGACATCGACTACCTTGACCATCTCCGAGCTTCGCAGAGCCTGAGCCTTCCATTCTTCGAAAAGCGACGATCGAGCCTGTGTACGTCTGTTTGGGACACGCCCTTGGACCCCTGCACCGATAGTCGCATGATGCTGCTCCTTTCGTGGCGCTGTGTGTGGTGAGGGCTCGTCAGAAGGCGCTCGATATTCTTTGAGTGTTTCTGGAGCCCATTCCTCCCGGAGGCTATATTCGCCCTTCGAGATGAGTTTCTTCTGGAGTATCTGTTTCGGTGCGACTTTGTGGGCGGTGGTGTTCGCCGTTTGAATAGCCACAGGCTGCTTCTGCGGGGAAGGGGTGCGAAGCATTTCGACTTCGAAGAATATTCGAGGATGATGAAAGAAAGAAGACAGAATACCACCCGAGATTACGTATGGGATAGCTCTGAAAAGGCTTGGTACTAGCAAGGAGACTGGACATATGTACCTAGGTGGATGCTTACTGCACCAGGAAGAGCATGGAAAGCGCCTGCTCCTTATGGGCAATAGGGATCGTAACACACTTATTCTCAATGTCGACCCCAGGACCATTCATGATCAGTATAATATTAGGCAAAAATTGTCTCAGTTACAAAGAGGGAGTCGCTTAGGACTCTGTAAGAACAAGTCTCATATCCTATCGTTACATCCTGACTGCTTAAACAGGACCGACATACATTCTATAAACAGCCCATTAGAAAATCAAATAATCGCATCTATCTAGTGGATTTATATTACTCAAAAGCCGGAGTCCATCGCTCTCCGGCGCACTCGCCCTTCATCGATTGCCAGGTTTATAGCACGCACAAACTGGTCGACAGGTGCATGGGGGTTCTTTTTGGCTTCCTCAACACCGTCAAATATCTTCTTAACACCAACGCCAGTCGCTGTGTCTTCCGTCATATCATTGACACGTTCTAACGCATCCCGGACATGGTCATTCGTAAAAACTCCAGATTTCTCCATCACGAGCTTCAGTTCCTGATGGTGGGTAACATTGGGAACTCTAAGGTCAGAATTGAACGAGTTGTAGACGTTCAATTGCTTTAACAGTGCTCGCTCGGATGTTGTCGCCAATATAAGAAGTCTTCGGTTCTTTGGCGGCTCTTTCTTGAGCAAAACTTTCAGAGTCTGCAATACGGAGTTGCTGAAACGGGGCCCAATCGACACATAATCTATGATAGTTTCGATATCGTCAACAATAACCACGCTTCTTTGACTTTTGTAGGCGTCGTTGAACACTCTCATAATGTGCTGAACCTTAGCCATCTCGCTTAGTCCCACTATATCTTCAGGACAGACCATTTTAATGAAAGGAGCCCCTGTGTCCAGAGCGAGTTGAGCTGCAAGAGCCGTTTTCCCGCTTCCAGGGGGTCCATGGAGCAAGGTAGACCATAGAGACGCTTGACCAGGTTCGGTAAGACCTCTCGTCAATGATTCTCCCTTTTTGAGAATCTCATTGACTTCTTCCGAGTAGTTGATGATGTTGTATCTGATGCGCGTCTTGATCTCGTCTTCGGACACCCCAAAGGCCGGTTGAATCTCGTCCAGAGCATGCAGAAAATCAGAGCGGCTGACCTTCATCTGCGCAGCGTCATCTTTGACCCGAACCGTTTTCCCAGAATCAATGTGACGATTGAAGGCGAAGGAAGTTGCCGCCTTCACGAGGCCAGCAATCTCCGCGCCCGAGTAATTCTTGGTTAAAGTTGCCAACTCTATCAAATCAACACTCGGATCCATCAACTCACTCTGTTTCATATTCTCAGTATGAATGCCGAGAATTTGAGCTCTACCAGCCTCATCAGGAAGTGAAATTTCGACGTGCACCTCGAGTCGTCCAGGTCGGAGCAAAGCATCGTCGATCATATCCTTCCTGTTGGTCATACCAATAAGTAATATATTGTTGAGTTGGTCCACTCCATCCATCTTCGAGAGCAGTTGATTGACCACGCTGTCGCCCACACCGGTACCACCGCCGGCGCCACTACCACGTTGCTTACATACAGCATCCAGTTCGTCAAATATGATGATATGGAGGCCGCTTTCGTCACCTTTCTCTTTGTATTCTTGTTCGGCGTCGGCGAAAAGTTTTCGGATGTTCTCTTCTGACTGTCCAACAAACTTGTTCAGCACCTCCGGACCGTTGATGATCTTCGGCTCTCTTGCATTCAGCATTTTGCCGATTTGGCGGGCAAGTAGCGTTTTACCAGTCCCCGGTGGGCCATAGAGCAGAATACCCTTTACGTGCTGGATACCAAGTTTAGCGACGATATCTGGTGGAAAAATGCGCGACGCAAATGCTCGGCGGAAGATCGTGTGGAACTCCGAATCAAGGCCACCAATTCCCATCTTCTCTGTGTTAAAGTCAGGTTGAATAATAGCATTTGCCGCTGGACGATTCTTTGCTGGCTTGATCTGGATTTCGCTCTGAGAATCCTTGAAGAAATTCATCGTCGTATGTTGCGTAAGAATAGCTCTGGCCGTGGGTTCCGACTCAGGGGATGTACTTGTCTCCTTCTCTGAAGTCAGGTTGACGCGCACTAGGGTTTTGACCGTCAGCTGAAGAGGTATTCCATGATGGTCCATGAGTATTGGTTGCCCCGGTGCAAATATTTGGCCTTCAAAATTCTAGACACGTTAGTCACAAGCATTGAATCTGAGGAGATAAGCTTCTAACCCGGATCACTGAGCTAGCGAGCTCATCCTGATCATACAACGAATCCGTTTTTAACCTCCCCGCAAACTTTACCTCCACATCCAGAGATCCTATATATGCTCCTCCGCCTTGGCGGAAGGGGTCATAGATCTGTACATCGAGCGAATCTCGAAGTCCGGCCTTAGCCCAAGGCCTCTGAATGCTAGATAGACCAATATATCCTGGGGGAAAGTCGTCAAGAAGACGTGCAGAAAACACATATAGACCTTTCACGAGGATGTGGATATCTTGGTTTCCAAAATGAGCACGGGGGAAATCGTGTGTCGAGACAGCAACCCTGCGACAAATTCAGTTCAGGATTCCTCAACTTGCAAACCTACAGACTAGTCATTCACAGCTTACAAATTTCCAAACTGACACTCTTTGTTCGGACTCTCCTTGGGTGTTAGAACCCAGGACCCCTCACCTTGCCTCCCTCCCATCGAAGCTTGTGCCGGTGGGCGAGTACCTGGTGCGGGTCGTCGTGGCGGCGGCGTTCCGTAACCTCTTATCCAAACATAAGCGTCAGTTACAAGAATATCATCACAAGTTTTCGTGAGCGATTTCCATACCCTACATCGGGGTTACCATATTGGGGTGGGTAGGTTTGCGGAGGGCGGGAATAACCATCCCTTTGTGGGGGGTTAGATCCGAAAGGGTTCGAGTAATTGTTTCGATTAAACATCCTCTATCAGGAGGCTCGGTTTATTATGAGAAACCGACGATAACGGAAACGTAGGTCTTTGATGTGCTTGGAGAATGGATGTCGGCTGGTGCTCACTGCTCGGGGGCCGGAGCTTGGTTTTGCCACCGCCTTTAGGTATCGCCTCTGACGTTGCCGCTTCACCCACGAGAGTCGCTTCGCGCAGACCAAGCAACTGCACCTGAAAATGCCTCTGTAAGCTTCCATCACCCGCTTTCCTCCCGACAATTCTAATATGCCATTTTGAACAGCCACCTTCTCGGTAAGAAGTCATGGAATGTCTACAATCCCGAAAACATTGCCCGCGTTAGGCGCGACGAAGCGCAAGCCAAGGCAAAGGAGGAGGAAGAGGACCGTCGAATGCAAGAAGCTGATGCTGAGCGACGAATTCGAATTCTCCGTGGTGAAAGACCCCCTACCCCACCTCCTCCACCGCCCACCCAACCGTCCTTATCGCATTCGGAGCGGAAAAGCTACACAGGTCCCACGGGAGGTTATAGGAAACGAAGGCGTCTAGCGGGCGAAAACGACACAGACCGCGATATTAGGTTTGCTAGAGAAGATGCGGAGTTCGCGCTGACGAAGCGGGAGGAGCTGCGTCTTGCCCACAAAAGCAAAAATGACGCCCCGCTTTACGATAAAGATGGGCATATCAACTTGTTTCCTGGGCAAAATTGCGGCAAGAACACAGAGAAGAACCCGGAGGGTGAGAAAGAAGCGGCCGATAAACTGCGCACTTATGAGGATCAGTACACCATGCGATTGTCGAACGCAGCGGGTTTCCGTCAGAGCGTTGGCACCAACCCTTGGTATTCGTCTTTCAAAGGCGATGGTGTGGCTCCCGAGTCAATCCCCAGCAAGGATGTTTGGGGTAATGAGGATCCCATGAGGAAAGAGAGAGAGAAAGCACGAATAGACATGAATGATCCTCTTCTTGCGATGAAAAAGGGTGTGCATCAGCTGAAGTCAGTCGAAATAGAACGGAAGAAATGGAATCTCGAGAGGAGTCGCGAACTCGATGCGCTGAAAACAGCCGAGAAAGCCCAATCGCGCCGCCATAAAAGGCGGTCCAGTTCAAAAGACAGTCTCGAGAATTTTAAACTCGACGACTTTCCCGAGACACATCGGGATGAAAGAGGTGGGGGCCCAGACGGACATCGTCGGCATTCCCGCAATAGAACATTCAGCCGTTCATCTAGGCGACACTCCAGTTCCAGGTCTCGCATGCGTTCCCCTCGCCGCCGCGGCTTACCCCACAAACGTGAGGGCCGTGATGACCCACAGCATAAGACGGAAACTCATCCAAGGCGACGGAATCCACCATGATACCCTAAAACCACCCTTACTATCCCAGCGTATTCCCAACAGTATGGGCAGGTCGGTCAAAAGCTCCGAACGTTCGACGCATTTGAGGAGTGTGTTACATTTTTTCCACGGTAACAGAGAGTGGATCACGATATAAGGGAGGGAATAGGAAGCAAAACTTTTATTCAGAGTCTATCCTTATTGCAATGACCACTGCTGGGCCCCTCTATTGTTGACTTGCGCGTCCCACTCAACAGTGATATCCAGGGACCTTGAGTTCGCGTCTTTCTTTTGGTATCCGACACTTCCTTTGATCACTTGGCCCTTCTTCAAGGGAATCGCATTCTTCTTACCGTGGTCGATAAGGAGAATAGTTTGCTGCCAATGAGTTTCTTTACCATCAGGCCCTGTGGTAAAAGACACGATACCTTTCTTTTGCAGATCCGACGGCACAGCGTCAGGCGGGATTGTAGAGTCGCTGGAAGACATGAAGAATATGTCAAACCAAATAACCCAGCCATCCAAGGAGTCGATATCTTCGTCCAGAGTGACCTCAAATGCCTTTATAAAAGACAACTCTTCAGCAGTGATGGTGTGCAGCGGAAGCGTGAGGAAGACGTCAGATTTCGCAGGCAAAACAGGCGGTGGTACGGTGCGGACGAGCGCCTCGTCATAGATGCCAGTGAGCATACTCTTCATATTGAACCCATAGATATCGTGCCAAAACGCAATGTGCGAAGCGATTAGCTCAGGATCGGCCAGCGGTGCAATGCGCAGTGTAGCGTGAGACGGAGCCATCAGCCCTCCCGGCGCAAGGTAACGGTCTCGAGCGTAGATGACCGAATCAAACATTGCTTCGAATAAGAGGCCGTAGCCCATCCATTCGGATACGATAATGTCGACTTGCTTGACTGGCAATGTGACTTCCTCAATCTTCCCACGTAAACAGCTGTATCATCATATTTAGTTACGTAACCGCATGGACTTTGGAGCGCCATATACACACGTTATTACATCTCCAAAGCCGTTTTCGTAGACGATTTCTTTCGCCCTGTCGATGATGTTTGAATTATCGACGGACACCACCTTGCGAGCTCCGGCTTTGGCACAAAACATGGATAGAATTCCGGTTCCACAGCCGACATCCAAGACAACCTTATCCTTGAAAATGTGTTTGTTATCGTAGATAAAGTCGCGGTAGGAGTCAGTGCGAATTGTGTCCTTGAGCATAGACTCGTGGATGCCTGATGACCTTTCAGCAAATGAATGCCTCCGAAGACGAGCAATCGGGGAAACGGCATACCATTATAGGAGTATGAAGAGAAATAGTCCGAATCAACCTCATCCGTCCTTTTCGCGGCACGAGTAGCAGAGGATTGACCTGAAGTCGACGCGAGCTTCTCGTCCTCCTTTGCCAACTGCTCCTCTAATGACTTCTGTACCGCGAGTCTATACTCCGAAAATTGGATCTGAAGGCGTTCCAACTGCTCCTGAAGCTCAATTACCTGGCGTTCGGCCTGTGTACCACCGGGTTCCCCAGCTTCCTCAGCGTCAAAGTCGTCCAGACTGTATAGAAGAGCGTCATCCTCCAAGACGGGTTTCAGATATATTTCGTCCCGAAATTTGTCCTTGGAAGAGACATCAGGGGTCAAATTTCCAGACTTGACCTGAGAACGAATATAATTGACCAGCTTGATAGTGTCCAAGTAGTCCAAGTCTGGAATGAGGGAGGGGAGAGAGAGGTTAGCGAAGCTACACATCGCGATATATAATTCAAGCGTAAGTCAGGAGGCGAGGTATCGAGAAACACACTCCAATGCCCGAAGTTGAATCGAATGTCTACACACCGAGCTCCCTTTGGATCCCCCGAAGGTCAAAATCGTGCTTCTCTTTGCTTTCCTTTAGCATCGATCGGACGTCCGGATAGACTCGGTCGGAAAAAAGCCCGATGACCGGCTGCGTCTCGTCGTCAGGCTCAACATCTTCCCATCCTTCTTCATCAGTAACATCTGAATCCTCCGAAGTAACGGAATCGCGATCCATATCCTCGGGTGGACGCTTTGAAGGGGAGGGGCCGGACATCGTGACAATTGCGGGGAGAATGCGCGATATGGTTAGGTTTTAGCACAAATAAGATTCCTCGATCAGAGGTTACCAGAACCCCCAGGCAGGTTATACCGCGAAGGAAAAAAACTGCGCCACCAGAAAGCGTTCCTGACAGCAGGGGGGAAATTTTCTCAAAATTGGTTGCCCCGCCTGCGCTCGGCGGGTTTGTTTGCTTTGTTTACACCCCCGATAAGGATCCGGGAGCCACAAAGCTGGTTGCTTCCCCGCCAACACCCACCTGCACCGCCGCCTCAGTGCCATTATTGGGGCTCTCGACATACATCTCACCTCCTCACATGGACTCACCTTCTGAAGCATTCGTGGGCTCTGCATCATAGCTCTTAAGTGCCTTGATCTGCGCTCTTGCCCTCTCCAAACCCTCCCAGACAGCTCTGCTCCTCTTCTCTCCTGGAACTCCACCGACGATAAGATAAACAAGCATGGCGTTCTTCTTCAACCGCGGTCGATCCCGGCAACCATCCGATGTTGTGAGATCAATCAAGGACCTGTTACTGAGGCTCCGAGACTCCCCTGCTACAACAAAGGTTCGTTCATTCTTCCACAGACATCGTCTCCTTTCCCCAATGACCGAGAAGCCCACTAACACGAAATTCCATTCCCAGGCCGAGGATGAATTGGCCAAGCAGCTTTCTCAAATGAAGCTAATGGTACAAGGAACTCAAGGTTTGTACAATCTGTGGTAATACGAGCATTCTGTGATATTAACTTAACATTCGGTAGAGATTGAAGTTTCGCCCGACCAAGTTCACGGTCTCGTCCAAGCTATGCTCCAAGAGGATCTTCTTTATGAGCTCGCTGGCGCTCTTCATAAGCTTCCATTCGAAGCAAGGAAAGATACACAGACAATATTTTCCCACATACTCCGCTTCAAGCCTCCTCATGGCACCTCACCAGACCCCCCGGTTGTCTCCTACATCGTGCACAATCGCCCAGAGATTATTGTTGAATTATGTAGGGGCTACGAACACAGCCAAAGCGCTATGCCATGCGGGACCATTTTGAGGGAGGCGCTCAAGTTCGATGTGATTGCTGCGATTATTCTCTATGACCAGTCCAAAGAAGGGGAACCAGCCATCAGACTCACCGAAGTCCAGCCTGCCGCTCCCCAGCGCGGAACAGGTGTATTTTGGAGATTTTTCCATTGGATTGATCGAGGCAGCTTCGAATTAAGCGCAGATGCATTCACGACATTCAGGGCAAGTATATCCAGGCCTACACCGGATGAGACCCTTCTAACTTACGCCCTTTCCAGGAAATCCTAACGCGCCACAAATCCCTCGTCACAGGGTATCTAGCCACAAATTTCGATTACTTCTTTGCACAGTTCAACAACTTTCTCGTACAGTCCGACTCATATGTCACCAAAAGACAAAGCATCAAACTCTTGGGTGAGATTTTACTGGACCGCGCAAACTACAGTGTGATGATGAGATATGTTGAGAGTGGAGAAAACCTTAAACTCTGCATGAAACTCCTGCGAGATGACCGTAAAATGGTTCAGTACGAGGGATTTCATGTTTTCAAGGTATGTCGGCGATATGTCCCCTCCTCAGCAAATATGGCGGAATTCAGCTGTGCTGACAAGGAATGTGGCTAGGTATTCGTTGCGAACCCAGACAAATCCGTGGCTGTACAGCGAATCCTGATCAACAACCGAGATCGGTTGCTGAAATTCCTTCCAAAATTCCTGGAGGATCGCACGGACGATGACCAGTTCACTGATGAGAAAAGCTTCCTCGTCCGACAGATTGAACTTCTACCGAAGGAGCCCATCGAGCGTGCACGTTCTGCGCGTGAACCATCTCGTTCAACTGCCAATACCACCACAGTAGCCTAAGGAATGAGGGCAGATACCTTGCGGTTAGCAAAAGGCAATCAATGATTCCTCCCACGAATCATTTTCTCAACTTTCTTCATGCCCCTGGACACCCCTCCCATTCTCTACCACATCCGCCGGTCACCTTTGTCGCATACGTCTAGAGTCGGTGAGAAGAAGTAGGTGCATTTTATCTGCTGTCTACACAATACGGATGGGTTGCATCCATAGCCAGCTAATATGCGGGCTTTTTGAAGTTTCGGGCCCTTTGAGAGGTTTTGGCATGGATTGAAGCCTGCTGCGAAGGACGGGAAAGGGCGCAATCAAGCAAGTTTAACAAAAGGCGAAGGAAGGAGGGAAGAAAAAGAGATTAAAAGGATTCATGTCGAAATTGGATTCTCAACTGTTTTTCAGTGGGGACAGGAGCCCGACTTGCCGACTCCAAGATTCTTGATATGCTTGGGGCAGGAGTGCAGACAGCAGGTAATGGGCTCCTTTTGTCTCAGAACCACACGGCGCTGGGGATCGTATAGACCGATAGATTTCCACAACTATTGATAACGGGTGGCGCACAGCTCGCTGCCTTTTTCAGGCGTTTTCATTCCCCTCGAAGTTGCCATGATGCAAACCATGGAATCGCCTGCTTGGCGGATTCAAGTTTCATCACAACCAGGCCTTCACTACCTAGCATCCCATTATTTTTATCTATTTGCTCCCAATTTTCGAGAATAATTCCCTAGTTTTGTTCCTCTGTATTGCCTCCTGGAAAGGAAGTGGTGATTGCCGCCAAGTGGACCGCAACCCCCTTCGCAATCCCCTTCTTCTTCAGGCCTCGAATCTCAACTCACCCCGATCCTCATCTTCACAGCCTATTCTTCCTTCCTTTCTTCCCTGTCTCTCATTCATTTTCGGCCCTATGGAACCCGAAGAGTCTCCTACCCCGAGACTTGTCACCTTCCTTTGACCGCAGCCTCACCCTTCGCATTCCTCGCAGCTTGTCCGCCTGCCAAGTGTCCAAGGAGCCGCGGTCCAACTGACAGCATCGACCCAATAATTTCCAACTTTCCCTCAGATTTGGGCATTGCACCCTGGGGGATTGTCATGATCAACTGCTCAGTGGGATCTATCTCGCCGGTCTTTCCCCCTCCTACTCTCGTACTTCGTTCTCTATAGAGCCCGCTGCGATTGACTGGCGCGACGTTCGTGCGACGGCTTCCACCCTTCATTCCCCCCCGAAACATCCCCCCGCCTCACACTCTCGGAAACGTCGTCGGAAAGGAAGCGCGAGAAAGATACAACCTCGAGGAACAATCAGCCAACGGCTACAAGGGAATACCACGTGGTATTGAGCTATAGAGAGAGCCAGGTGCAAGTCATGTCAGTATAATGGGAGACACGCGATCCCCCCCGTCGCCCGCTGGAATTTCGGAGCGTGCCTCCTCGCTCGAAGAGATGGCCGCAACAGGACCTCCAACGTCTCAGCCCACTTCATTCCCACTGCCAAATGGGCCGTCTCTATATTCTGAAGGGATATCCACCGTGACGAGCGCGTCGTCCAGCATCGCTGGCCAACATACACCCGGTCCCCCGACGAATGATCAAGATATAAAGCCAGACTCTGAACTATTTTCGGCTCCATCAATAGCAAAGGCCAAGGGTGTAATGTCGCTACAGGAAGCTGAGGCGCCGAGGGATACTAGTGTGCGCTCTTTGCGGAGTATCCCCAGCATCGTCATTAACGAGCCCGTATCGCGACCAAGTTCCCGTCCGGGCTCGCGGCCCGGGTCGCGACCCAGCTCACGTTGGTCGGAACGGAAATGGGGTGGTTTAAAAAGCAAGAGGTCGACGGAGCTCATGAAGGACACAGAACCTGCTCCAGCTGTCCCCCGAATCGAACCCCAATTCAGCGGCATTTCCCTAGACATTCCCACAGGGTCACTTGATGGCCTCGGTACTCAGTCTATGAGGTTCTCGAAACGTGGTAGTCTGATCCAGGAGGAAGAAAGGCTTCAATTAGAGAGCAAATTGAAGGACCAAATAGCTGGGGCAGAAGCTAATGGAGCGCATCAGGAGCGAGACGACACGCAGAGCCAAAACGGGTCTATGGATCATATCCCGGTAACCGTCCGTAGCCGTCCGAAACCCGCGTCACTGCTTCGCGTTCGGCGCACCAGTATCCCGAGCAGAGCCATATCTGCGGATGAGGATATGTTGTCCCGAAGAGTCAGACTAATGTATGCGAAAGGAGACGAGAATGTGACAGACTCGGAGGTGGCAAGATCGTTTGCGTTGGAAAATGGCGTCCTGTGGGAGGAACCAACACCCCCAACCACAGAAACACCAGAAACCAGTACTTCTGAGACTGACACGAAGCCCAGTGGAACATCCACTGACCCCGACGGTGCCTCGGTCCCAAAGAGGGAGCAGCATGAGTTAGCGGGAGGAATCGAGTACTGGCAGAATATCAAGGCCGGGGATGTGGATAGGTATGGCTTCATTCGAGCGTCGCCTTCGGACTCCGGTGAAACCTCAGAATTCAGCCCTCTTCAAAGAGTCTCCACCAGTTTACTTCTCGCTTCGGAGACACCACGGCGAAAACGCTCCATTCGACCCCCATCTGCTCTCGCAAGCAACCGTTCATTCACAGGACGATCTCCTTCGCGACAGAACTCCGAGGCGTCGATGCGCCCAGCGTCCTCACAAAGCATGTACAGCTCCCCCTTACGCCGGTCTACCTCACGGTTCCGACAAGCGACAAATCACCTTCCCCATAACCGCAGTCGCCGTTTCAAGGACGAGGCTGGAGATATGCTCACACTTCCGACCGAATCTGCAACATCTAATGATAAGCTAGACAGCCCCATTGCGCGTGCGGCTAGGAAAAAGGAGTGGGAACGGGAAGATAAGTGGAAAAAGATGGCGAAACCCACGAACAAGGGCAAAGACGGTGGTGGGATGACCTTTGAGTTTGACACCAAAAGTTCGAAGCTGATCGAACGGACGTGGAAGGGAATACCAGACCGGTGGCGATCATCAGCGTGGTATGCGTTCTTAGAAGCCAGCGCCAAAAAGCACGACGATAGCCCAACGGACGAGGAGCTCATAGAGGCCTATCGGGATTACCAGTTGATCTCATCCCCCGACGATGTACAGATCGATATTGATGTTCCCAGAACGATCTCTAGCCACATCATGTTCCGACGACGGTACCGGGGTGGCCAACGTCTCCTCTTCCGTGTTCTACATGCGATGTCTCTATACTTCCCTGACACAGGGTATGTTCAAGGCATGGCGGCACTTGCGGCGACGCTTCTTGCCTATTACGATGAGGAACATACATTTATCATGCTTGTTCGCTTGTGGCAATTACGAGGACTGGAGCAACTCTACCGCTCAGGATTCGCGGGTCTCATGGAGGCTCTTGGTGATTTTGAACGAGAGTGGCTGGAAGGAGGAGAGGTTGCGGCGAAACTGGTATGTTGACTACCACTCCTAAAGACAAAAACTCATGTACTAATAAATTCTCGTCGCAATAGACGGAACTCGGGATTCCGCCTACAGCATACGGTACACGGTGGTACCTGACTCTATTCAACTACTCGATCCCCTTTCCAGCCCAGCTCCGAGTCTGGGATGTATTCATGCTCCTCGGTGACGCCGACGACAACCCGTCATCGAGCATCACCAAGGGTGGTAAGACAGAAGATGCCCAGGCAAGCAGTTTTGGCAAGGGCTTAGACGTCCTCCATGCAACGTCAGCAGCGCTCATCGATGGCATGCGCGAGATCATCCTCGAGTCTGACTTCGAAAACTCCATGAAAGTTCTCACCAGCTGGATTCCCATTAAAGATGTTGAACTTTTCATGCGTGTCGCCAAGGCAGAGTGGAAAGTGCATCGTCGAAAGAAGTCAGGCTAATGAACATCGCAACGCACTTCGCCCTCCATCGTGCGGATTTCACGGGCTTTTTACTTCTTGAAACTACGTTATATTTCGACGGCTTATTCCATTTATATTGCGCATTTCCCCGGCCCCTTGGAATTCTATCGCTCTCCGCGGTACATTACGAATGGCTTCGGCTTGAGGATATGCGCGACTCAGCAAATGTCGTTCCACTATCCATATTATTACCACTCCCATTCCATTCTAACGACTAAACCCAGGTCTGTTTACACCTTTCCGATACCTTGTTTTACGGCCTCCGATACTTATCGCACTCTTTGGTTGCGGAAACCCTCTCGTCGCGGCCAACCCAATATAGAATATCGCACAGCACCCGCCTACACCGTCAGCTAATCCCTCACGCGATCGATCACCGCCCAAGAAAAACCGACAAGGCGTTCCCGTACGAATCAATGGCGAAGCGTTAACCCTGGAGTGGATGTTGTGGAATCCAACCTTATGATGTCCCACATCCTATCCACCTATATTATACCCTCAACCGACTCTTTTCGTACGATACCCCTTTTCTTCCTCAGCCCTCCCCAATGGCCGTCCTTTTCTCCCCCGTTGTCCTTGTCCTCCGCCTTTTTTTTCTCCCTTCCTGAATACGTATACACTACAAGACCGCGGTCCACCTTGTCTGTCTCTTCAATCCCCTATATCCGTGTCCTGTCAGCTAATTTAAAGCTCTGATACCCCCCTTTCCAATCTATACATACCCTTCACCCCGTTGATATACCTACCTTATCATTACCTAGTACTTCTATCATTCCTGGTTTCCTTTCTCATCGGGTTTCTTTTCTTATCCTCTTTCTGCCTCGATTTATTACGTCCGCTCGCTACCTAATTCTATCATTACTGTTTCTCCCTTCTCCCCACCACTTTCATAAATGTGGCTTAAGGACGAAAGGTGATCGCCTCAAGTAACTAAGTAACTCAAGTTTTCCAGGTCTTGGCCATACTTGCTGAGCTGAGCGGCTAACGATGCCTTTTCTACTTGTTCTCCTTGCTTGTAGATTGTGCATGTCTGAAATAAATGCATCCCCTTGAAAACTATACCGACTGTTCCTCAAAATACTATACATGTACAGTGTCTGATTCTATATCTTGGAAGACGTCTTTCCACAATCCCAGTATGCCAGCTACTGGGGAACCTCGCCCAAAAGGCCCACTATATACGGCACCTACCAGTCCACATGGCACGCCAAAAATGGTGAAATAAAGGCTGATTTCCCATATTAACGACGTGAGAAGTGCAGTGTCCACAAAGGTTCAAGATACAAGTCAAGCCATTGCATCAACCCGTAAATCCAGCAGGCATTGGATCAAGTGTCTCCGCATCCTACCAGAAGGAAGTTAAGAAGGCATTGCGGCGATAGGACGCACTATCTGTCTTATCGACTAGCGCCGCTATGTTGTGTGGGGACAAGAGCAGTTCCCGAGGTGTGAGAATGTTGAGAACTAGTCTCAATGTCAGAGTCACGAGGCCCGGTCTCTGGACTGGACGCATCAGGAGCCCGAAGTGCTCGAGGGGAACTTTCGCCGGTCTGCTCTGGCGGTAGCCAATCTCCACTTCGTGCCTGGCCTGCGGAATTTGGACTTGTATGAGAGGCCGATGCGAGTTGGGAAGGAGCCGTTGTAACTGGGTCGATCCGAGTATGATTTATCCTCTCAGCATTTTCCACTTCGACGTACTGCAGAGGCCGATCCCCCTGTGAGGCGGGCGTATCATCATTAGGGTGACGGTGGTATCTTGACCGTCCTTCTTGCTGCTCATCACCCCCCGGAGATCCCGGCTGAGAGAGCTGAGGGATCCCTGGAAGAGACTCCGACGAACGAGAAGACGGGACAGGAGCCGGGCGATGAGGACCAGGGGCTTTCCTCTTTCGCCCCGGAGAGTTCTGGTATTCAGAGCGACGCGAGTTGCTGGAGGTTGCTGGTGATTCTTGAGGGCCCTTTCCAGGTGCTACACTGGATGGCGGTTGAGCAGGAGGTACCCAGTGGTGGAAGTAGAGAGACGGAGGCGATCGACGCGACTGCGAATTAGGCCTCCTCGGGGCCTGTGCACTAGGAAGCGATGAGCCAGGGGCATACTGTACATTGCCCATATTTATTGGGGCTGACTGAGTCTGGGCTACGCCAGCATTCATCCACCGATTCGCGGCCGTCTGAGCATCCGGGGGCCCACTAGGTATTGAGGTCCTTTTTAGTTGTTGTGGGGTATGAGGCGTAGCAGCATTGGGCGGCAAATTTTGGGACAGGAGGATGTTTGGAGGAGGAGGTACAGCGTTCTGTGCTGGAGGGGGGTACGGGCTGTGAGGAACTGAATGCGAGTCCTGCCGGGTATGCATGGAGGCCCTCTGAGAGTGGGAGCTAGAGTGGGAATGTGAATTGGGCCGAGCTGGAGGAGGAGCAGGTGGATTAGGCCCGCGGGTTCCAGAGATCTGAGCTAAGTATTGCTGCGTTAACTCCAGGATAGGCTGGGGCAGCCCTTCCTGAGAGATTCCCGCAAAAATCAGCGGAATTATATGCGGAGGAATGCCCGCCATTAATGAATCCCTGAGCATACTTTGCTCAACCCTCCGCTGCTCGAGACGTAGAGTCTCCTGGCGCGTCTTCTCCTCTTCTTGTTTCCTCCGGTCCTCTTCGGCTTTAGCTCGGAGCCAATGGTGCATAGCGTCATCTGAGCTCTGCCATTGTGCCGGAGGAGGAGGGAGCTGTTGGTTTGTCGGAGTGTGGGCCATCGTCGCGAAGCCGACGTCCGGCGGAGGAAGAGTCAGGGAGGAAGGGTGAGGTAAGCGGTCGCGAGAGGAGTCCATCGAAGAGTCCGCGGGCTTTGAAGGCGCCGCAGGTGCGGGAGCGTCAGACGAGGAAGGCGGGGGAGACCGCGGAGGACAGATAGAGTAGCGGACACGCGAATGATCATCAGAACCTGGGTTCCCATGCTGGGAGAAAGGGTTGATGGTGAGTAGCATGTCTCTCAATGACAGAGAAGTAGCAGACTGATTGATAGAGATCGACGAGGTATTATGATTGCAGCTGCATTTTTTGACAGTTGCATGCAGTGACGCAAGCGCAGGGCATTTGAAGGAAGGGAAGAAGAAGCACTTGAAAGCTCAAGCTCATGCTGGAAGAGACGAATCAAACAGGGGGAGGCACGAAGAGGAATTGAAGTCCTGCTGGAGTCTGAATCGTCAAGCACGAGAAGTTCTTCTCCCCAGATTGCCCAAAAGGGAAAGCACCCAAAGAGGAAGGCCGTTCTTACCAGATCAGGAAAATCCCCACGCAGCTAGGCCAGATCGGGGTATACCATGCGGCCCGATATCTGTGTTGCCTAGCTGCCTGAGGCTGCTGTTGGTACCAGGTGGTGCCTGGAGTCTGGTGCGAGGAGGTCAACGACAACAGAAAGGCACCAAAACAAAAGAAAGATACAGTGAAAGAGTCCTCTTCTCTCGATTGGTAACGTACTAGGAGTTCTATTTTCGTCACCACAACGACATATTGCGTGGACCAGGGTGCCTGACAGCGATGACGACTGGAGGTAACGGAACGTGGAGTAATCTCGACACCTGTCCCCAGCAGAGCCTTCAGACAAAGAAAGGAAAGGAAAGGAAAATGTCCGAGAAAGTACTGGTCGTCTTTGGAGTGTTTAGCGATGTCTCCATCGGGCCTGCTCCGATTAATATTGCCTGCCCAAAGTCCAGCCTCTTCTTCCGTTCCTGGGTGGGAAAAGTCCCAATAATATAAACCCAACGCACGGCAATCTGGTTAGATTATTTTAGTCTCGAAACATTCGAACAATTGATCCCCTGCTCTTCCTCTGTGTCTGATCATCATTCCTGCCCCTCCAGTGCTTGTTTCATCTAAAATGTCAAGACTTTTCTGTCGTGTGTCCGGTCTGTTTCAAGTAATCCAAATGATTATCCCTATATGAAGTCAATGTTCCCGGGAGCTCCTCAGCCAGTTCTTTCTGCGTCTTCTTTGAATATTTTTTTCCATTTGGAAATTGTTGCGAGTTGCTACCAACGCTAGATCTGAGTCCTCTATGTCGTAGATTCGTCATTATTATGAGCGAAATAAAGAAGTACGCCACGCATCCATCAACGCTCTATATTTGAATGCATCCACCCCTCCCCCGCTCAGCCGTCACGATCGAATCGGGTCAAGACCTCTGGTGGTACCGTTGGAATGTACTTGCGCGCCCGTTCTCGGTTAGTCCCGCCCCATCCTGCCCCGTAGCTGATCAACATATCCGTGCTAGTCGGGAGCGAAAAGGGAAGCGTGAGTGCGGGATCCAGAAACACGGTGTTTGCCCCATTCCGCTCGTCAATCCGAGAGGATGCCCCCGGCCGTGGAGAGGCTGCGCTCGAACCAGGTGATGCGATGGAAGCGGTAGAGGCGTTGGGCGAGCCCGACACGTCAGACGTCGACGGAGCTTGATCCTGGCGGGGAGTCTGAGGACGTCCTTCAGGAGCTTGCGCCGAGGTCGGGGCCAGTGAATCTGCTTTAGCCTGAACGATCCGTAACTGCTCCCTGAACAACAGCTCCGGATCCCGTTGGAGCTCAACCAGGAATTTCATCGCGGGTTTGTTAAGCCCTTTCTCTCCGACTTCTGGTCGGTATGATTTGACCGCGTGAAGGAGCTGGGCTGGGGTGAGGTCTTGAAGCTGAAGTAAGGTGTTGATGAGGGACTCCCAATCATCTCCCAGTGAGGAGAAGCACTGGAGCCACTGCAAGAGCTGGATCACCGGTGCTAAGTGCTTACGAGCGGACTCCATCGTGCTGTCGCCCGTGCATGTCGTGGACCCGTTCTCATAGTGTTCTGGCTGTCGATTGTTGGTACGCGCCCAATCCTCCAGAGTCGAGACATTCATGCGAATCTGCATCGCCTTCGTCCGGGCCAAGTACCGCTTCGTGGATATTATCTGGTTGAAGAGCTCCGCCCCCAACCAGTAATAGAGCTGCGAGAGAATCTGGGTGGTGATGACGGAATGTACGTCATAGAGGTCGAGGACGAAGAGCGTTGATGAGAGAAGAGATGTAATGTTGCGAGGCGAAATCTGCGCTCTACGCCTTGGAGAGGGTGGTCGAAATTGATTCTCAGCGGGCTCAGGGACTCTAGACTTGTTCTTGGAGCGGAAAAGCTTCCACTCATTCTGGAAGGGAATGTCATCAAGTCCCGGAATGGTTTCATGATCCAGCATAGCCAAATCCAGCACCTTGTTCATCCGGCGCTCCGCGTCGCGGATAATGAGAATGAAGATCTCATTGATGAGCTCAGCCAAATGCAGTTGGAACTCCACGGTCGACTCCACCAAGCCCGCGTCTTTCTTGAGATAGTGAAGGAGAAGGGTGGCATTCGAAATCCAGAATGCGAGGATCGTCATGTCCCATTGGTAACGTTCAACAACGTCGTTGATCTTGTCTGTTGCTGAGACCAACAGCGTCGCGAGTAAATCCGGGCTTGCGTGATAGTGGGCGTATCGCGCACTAAGAAAGAGGAGATTGGCAGGGACCGGCTTTTGTGATGGTGATCTTTGGGGAGTCATGTTTGTGATGATTATAGTCAGGATCCTCTCAAGCTCGCTCTCCTGAAAGACGAACATCTGGTCGTTCAGGCATCGATCCCAGACAAACTCTTGCTGTTCCTCCTCCAGCTCTTCCTCGTCTTGAGACTGCACAGAAAATAAGAGCCCGCACAGTCAGCCTGATACCCACTGTTATCATCTCAACAATTCTACTTACATCGAATTTCTCATCCAACCCCAAACTCGACAGATCAACTTCCAGATTGATCGCACTTTCTTCCATCATCATGCGACGCTTCATTTCGTTTTCTGCGATCTCCTCCTCAAATCGGCCGTGCGCAAAACCCGAATCATAGAAATCGTCCTCTATAGCGCTCGGCCCAAAGCTATATCCGTTCTCGTGTAGGTACTCGGATATCTCACTTCCAGGTTGAGCAAAATCGAACGCAGTTCCCCCAGATGAGGACTTGATATCCGGCGACGCCCCATGGTCGAGGAGTATCTTCGCTATTGTTTTGTGCCGATTGGTCATAGCCCACATCAAGGCACTCCACTGATTCCGGTCTTGCTGGTCAACGTGCGCTCCAGCGTCAAGGAGCGCTGCAACAACATCTTGGTGCCCCTATAATGCGTCAGTTAAGAAGGTCGGTGCCAAGCGCCATAAAAGTGAAACCCAGGAAAATTGGACGAAGTCAAATCACATACAAAACAGCTGGCATATATCAACGGCACCGTGCCTTCCTCGTCAGGCATATTCACGTCGACGTACTCTTTCGCTTTCCCTTGTACCAATCTACGTACACGTTCGACATCACCATTACTAGCAGCCATATTCAAGCTTCGTTGTAAGACCTCTCTCTTTCGCACTTCCGTAAAGTTTTCATCCGCTGCAATCTTTTCTTCGTTCGCATCCAGGGAGTCTACCTCGCGGTGGGCAGCTTGCGCAGCAAGCATCTCCATCAATCGAGCATCGCTATCCTCCAGTCGAGCCGTAGTCGTTGACTCATTGTCATCATCGGCAGACAGTCCGATGCCTCGTCCATGGTGTGCGTGTAACGTATGCTCATCGTCATGTGAATGGTCGTCCAAAGCGAGACTGAAGCTGAGAGGTTTTGCGGTGACCGGAGTAAGGAATTGGGATTGGCCTGTACCAAAATATCCAAGATATAGGTTAGCGATACAAAATATTTCTCAGCAAGGGGATCATAGTTCTCCGCAAGACACCCCCCTCCTTTCCCCTTCCAAAAGGGACATCACGCGCGTATTCACAATTCCCCAACACAATAACCTCTGCTTCAACAAGCAGGACAAACAAAGTACAGCCCCCAACTCGTGCATCCATCAAATGAAGGGAGAGAAATACAAACGCTGCAGAGGGGCGGGAAGAATGGAATCTGCGAACCTTGCCAGGCATCATACATCTCCGTCTCCGGCTGCATTTCCGGAAAGGAACGACGGTCGTCTAAAGATTTCGGTAAGTCATCTGGAAGCTTCTTAGGATCGACCTCGGACAAATTCGAATCAGCGGCCTCGTGGTCGAAGTCGGCGGGGGAACCTCCGCGGGGAGAATCCATGATCGTCTGCTGGATCGAATCTGGATCAGGAGTCGACGAGGGGCGGAAGACTCGATGAAGGGAGCACTAGCTCCATGAGGAGGATATTGGGGCAGAGACAGTTAAATCGACCGATAGCAACCGCGACAAGGGCGGTGGAGTTGCCGGGAAAAGAAGGGGGGGAAGAGAAGAGGAGGGAGAGTTGTGGTGTTCCTGACGATGATTGACAACGACTACGTAGATCAAGAGTGCCAGTGATGCAGTTCCGAAGCAGGCTAGGAAATGATTCCCTCCATTGCCCCAACTTCCTGGGCTTGAGGTTTCAGAAATAGTTACCAGGGTCCGTTGATAGTTTCAGCTGTTCTTGTCGTTGACTTATCCCACCAGACTCTCAGATCTCATCGTCATTGCCGATCCGCAGAAAGGCCACGCCCGGACTTCAAATATTAAAAAGGCATCATCACAACTCAATTAAACGAAACACCGTGCGGCAAATGACGTTCTACTATACATTAGATCCACGGGACAAATCGTCCCCTTCATGAGTGCGAATCACAAGTTCATCAGGGATATCGGTCGCTAAACGCCAAAAGACTAGGAAAGACGAGGGGTATTATGCAGAAGGTATATATATACCAAGTCGACTATCAAGACGGCCGTAGATCTGATAAATCGCGCCTGTATGCAGTCAGGTTCATCCTTTTGTTTACACCAATAGCTTGCTGCGGATTTGAATCTGCTCTTCGGATAGCGACGCAATCCAGAGCGCACGTTCAATAACACCGGGTACCGGTTCAATTTTGTACTTCGTGCTCGCATCGATTAGCCGAAGGAGGCTTTTGACGATCCTGGCCGTGGTCCGGTAGCGCTCGAAGTTGACCAGCGGCTCTCCCTCCCGGGTCGCTGCTACCTGCGCCGGCTTCTGCGCATTATACGTGAGGTCATGAATATAGAGCCCTGTCGGTTTGAGTTAGTAGACATCCTAAAGACACGTAACATGGCAATGGAGAATACGGACCAACAAACGGAATGCTGCCTTCTTGCACGTTTGCAGTCTCCATCTCAACTCGAAGATCATGAAAATTGCGCACGGGCTGGATGAGGAACTCCATGTCTTTCAATACACGTCTATCCTCGGTTGACACGAGATCCCACGTGCTCTGGAGACGAGAGCAGTCGGTGGAAGTGAGGGCGATAGCAATCTGTAACATGGTGGCGTAATTACAAATTCTTCGTGCGTGGGCCGCTGTGTGAATGAATTTGGCAATCGTGCGTGCCCGGTCATGGATATCGAGTGTGAGGACGATTTCTGACAGGACCCATTTGACCATAATATTGAAGCGACCGACCACTAGGTCAATACCGCGGCGCTCTTCATCCACAAGGAATTGCACCCAACTTGTGGTAAACGGTGGCCCGCCGTTCCACCCCATATCAACAAGATCCCTCCAATCCACCTCGCTAAGAGCAGCCATCTCGACCAATGTGAACTGTTGCGCCAGAATATGAGATTCGCATGCGAGGATAAACGGCACGTGCCGCGACTCTGGGGCCGTTGCAAGTCCTGGTGGTGGGTGATCCGACTCGGATCGGCGAAGAATATCGCCAGATACATGTTGCATGTCAAGTGACCGGATATTTGTCCGCTTTATGGCTTTGGTTACCGGTGACGGATCAGGTGTCAAAGGTTGGGCCCCTGCCATATTTGGGTTCAAGGAAGCGTGATATGAGTGTAGGGATCGATGATTTTGTACGGTCATCGGAGGCGAAGGAGGGTGCGCAAGAGGATGTGGAGGTATCTCAAGCGACGACTCGCCGAGACTTCGTGTATCAAACGACAGCCGCGCTTCCGCAGCCTCATTTACGTCAATGAGGTCAGCAGAAACTTCAGATGAAAGGCCAGACAGGCGAGATGGACGGGACTTCGAGCTGGTAGCGTTTGGTACAGGGAGAGTTGATCCTCGCGGAATACGCTTTATACTCTCTGTTTTCTTCACCATGTCAATGGATGCATGTGATGATTCAAGATCCGAGGAATTCGCGTAGGTCGCGTTCTGTGATGGCGCAGGAGTGTAGCCAGGGTGTTGATCTGCTACAAGTTTCTTCATCGATTCATCACTCAACCCTCGCTCAAGGAGCGGTATAGAGTTGTACGAATCCTCCGAGCCAACGACTGACTCCGAGTATGGCCCCGTGGTGAGTATGCGTGCTTGGACTTGCGAGTAAGTCAGGTTCTCTCCCAGGTTCTGGTGGCTGTTTGAAGGTGTACTGGAGCGTGGGTAGTAATCGCGATGGTCAATTGGGGCTTCGCGGGCACTGCCTAGACCGTGAAAGCGCTCTCGAGCCTTACTAGGACCAACAATAGCAGCTCCCTGCTCGTCTGTAGGCTGACCCTTCCATTTACCTTCAAGCTTCAAAAGTGTGGACTCAATTCCCCCATCCTCATCATCGGGGATCTGCGCAAACCGTGCAAGAGCGGATTCGAAAGAGCGCCGGATGAGCTGAGATGAGTGTGTCTTCAGTAGGGAAAATCGAGGTTTCGGAGGTACGAGGCTCGTCTGTGGTCTCGAGGTGGCATTCTCGATGGTGTTAGCGGTACTGGCCGCCATAGAACTTTTATAAGTTACGTCAGACCAGATCGAGGCTGAATCCGGATAAGCTTGAGCACCGACGCCATGGCGCATTCGACGTAAATCGCCTCCAGGTCGCCTTCGAAGAGTAGGTCCTGCTTGCTTGTCCGCAAGATTGAGAATGCTGGAGTCCGCTACTGAAGCTCCAGATTCATTCTCCATCGCAGCATCAGATCTCGAGAATCCGCTCTGAAAGGAGGCATATTTCCGAAGACGGACAGAGCGCGACGGTTTCCAGAAAGAAGACCTCCTTTCTAAGGAGAAAGATCTCCGCGGTGCAGGCTCCCCAGACGGACCATGAAACGTTGAAACCCTGCGGGATTGGCTAGTTTCGTCATAAAATATTGGTAGTGAATATTCGTCACCAAGTGTAGATCCCCGGGATGAGGAAAAAAAGGTCCGCGCTCTCGGCGTTGCAGGAGAACTCCCACTCGTGAGAAACATAGGAGGTTGATCAAGGCTCACCGGTTGCATCCCAACACCTCCGGTCATAACAGGGGCCCCAATACCTGTATCATCCACAATGACTATAGATTCGCTGCCACCCGTCAAGTGACGTTGCGCGCCTGCATCATGGGGCACAAGGTGAGACTGAGGTCTTAGGACAGGAATCTGGCCCGTATGTTGTTGGGATCCCTTGCTCTCAGCTCCCGAGTCAGGATACTCACCAGAAGCCAGGCGATATTGCCGCAAAGCCTCCTCGCAGAGAAGGTCAAACCTAGTCGGTTTCTTCACTGGGGGGACAAGCTTTTTGTCCCGATAGAGATTTGACCCAAAGGCGACATTTGTCGGTAGGGCGGAAGTCTTTCCCCTCGTTGAAGGACCATTTACAGGGCGTGGAGACACGTGGGGTGCCGGCTGTTTGCTGTGTAAAGCTCGACGTATAGAGCCAATTATCGTCTTTACACCCGAGGCGGAAGGCGCGGGCTGTGAGGGCCGTTCCACAGTGCTACGACGATCAATGCGCACGCCGGTGGGCAAAGAGGGAAGAGGTGGGGAGGGAGGCGCCATCATAGTCATGTACGATTCCACCGGAGGATACAGTTCACCGCGTATCAAGTTACCAAGGTAACATGGTTCGTGGGACGAGAAGGAACTTTTCGTATCAAAGTGTGGGAGCGATATCGGCGCTCTTTCATCTCGAAACGAGTCTGAGAAACTCCCACTGCGCTTGTGCGCATGGCCATAGCATGGAAGACGTCTCGAGCCAATCGGTGACAGAGGAGAGCTAGGCCCCTGAGAAGAGCCCAATTGCTTTGGTATAACCGGCACGGGGCGTGGTACCTTCGTTGGTGAGAAAGGAATCGAATGGCGTTTTGGAGACTTGGGCGGCAATGAACACGAAATCGCAGGGGCACTCCAGTCACTGCCGGCTGAGACAGGCATACTCTTTGCGGTAGCGGAGGAATCATTTCGCTCGTGATGTACAGGTAATGAAGTGTTTCCGGCTGCCATTACACCGGGCATCTGAGTGCTGTGAGTAGGGGCGACGTTTTGTAAATCGCCGCCAACGGTAGGCTCATCACCACCCGGGCCAATGGGCAGATCCGGGCTATTATACGGGATATAATGCTCGGGAATATCCCAGTAGGCAGAACACTTCCCATGCCAACATCGCTTAAGATCAATGAGGATTTTTAGATCACTCATTCCACCATCCTGGCGGGCCTTGACGCTGTCGTATAGACGATTGATCGTTTCACAGAAATGGGCTCGTAGCTTGAAGTCAGGAACGAAGTCGTCAACAAAGTAGTTCAGGATCCAATGGCGCAGTGCTGCAAATGTGCGGATTCTGATGATTCTCCCATCCTCCTGCAGACGGTTTATGGCCCACTGTAGGCGTGCAAGTAGAAGAGAAAGCAAAGATCCAGTAGTAAGGTAAGGTCGGAAAGTGAGGAAGAAATCCGATACAAGATCATAGTCCATGAAGGATTCGGAAGATATTTGTGCAACGATACGCGCAGGTGTCGCAGCGCTGATATCTTTAGTGCCTGGAACGTAACGGACTACGGATTCGTCGTCCATCACTGTCACCAATTTTTCGAAAATTGACGGCTCAATGGAGTCCCCAGGATCATACACGACCGGATCGGGGCTAACGGCAGCACTTCGTGTCAAGTCCATAACAGACACGCCAGAGAATATCGAAGGAGCGAACGAAGGGCCAGCCGGGTCGTGTAAATAGGTGTTGGGAGTGGTGCTTGGATTCCATGCTTCCCTCGATTGCGTAGAGCCTTGTAGATTACTGTTCGTGGTATGAGACCGCGCGATACCCAAGTGATAGTCCGATATGGGAACCTCTAGCTGTTGAAGGGAAGATCCATCCGTCGACTTGGGTCTATCATACGGCCGGTCGATGACAACTCGAAATTCCTTCCCCTCTTCTGCACGAGATACAGACCGCTGTTCCGAGATCGTGGAAAAGGAATATGATCTCTGCAAAGTACGCTGACGAAGTTGCCGGTGTGAAGGAGAACGCGAGAGATCTGAGGCTACCGACGCAGTGTCTTCATTATCCTCCTTCCCTTCAAAGCGTAGCTCGGACAGTTGCGAATTAGACCATCGCGAGAGGTTGTTTTTCCCATACCAAGCACCTTGTCCTTGTGACTGGAGGAAGTCGAGCTTCAATTCGCTAGTTGGAGGGGACGCTTCTGTACGACGAGATCTCTTGAGAGACGCATTTCGAACCGGCCTAAAATTAAGGGAGATTAACGCGTTTGCTCAATGTCTGTGAGACCAAGCAATGCACAAGAAGAAACAGAGGGCAGATCGCACCTGAGGAAAATTTTCCCATTTTGACCAACGTTTCCAACCGTAAAGTGGCTTGATTCCCTGGCCCTGGTAGAGGTTTCACGCGAAAGCTTTTGCAATCCAAGGTGTTTGAACGATCGCCGTCGGAGCAATTCGTGACTGTCCTTCGTGCGTAGTAATGGGAGAGTTGGCTTTTCCACTGTCGCCCTTGAGCCAATGTTTGTCTTCCTCGCGATGTTTCTTCCTTGTGCGACGGTGTGGGCGCGTCGTAGAGACGTGACGAACGGGACTTTCGTAGGTGTGTCGGGCTTGCTTCTTGAAACAGTAGAGGAATGGCTCAAGTGCACCTCCTCCGACTTCCTGGGAGGATGGTCGAAACCAGCCGCACTGGGTCCCATGGCGCGGAACGATGCTGTGCAAAGAAATCGCAGACCAGGTGCCCCAGCGCAGGCACGTTCGCTCCTCCTGGATGGCGGGGGCTCTTTTTTTGCAGTTCTTATGCTTCTTACCGGAGAACTCCGGTGATGAGAGGGTACGGAGGGATGAATAGCGCAAGGGGGGATGCGAATGCGTGCCTGTGCAACGACATGACCCAGGTACAGCCGGAGTCTGAGTTTATACGCAACGAATCGCAGACATGGACGCGGTTCGCTCGGCGATGACGAGGACCTTCGTTTAAGGCTTGGGCCGACGGGCAGAACGGAGACGAGTCTGACAGGAGGAAGAGCTGGCGATCCAGAATTAGGAAGACAGTAACAGGACGGTGACGATGTGACCAAGACACAAGGAATAAAAGAGAAAGAAAAAAGGCAAGGGGAAGCCAAGGAGCCGCGTGGTAGAAGGCGTGAGAAGGCCGAGAGACGGCCGCGAGACGAGATGCGCGAGAGCGAACTAGTCGGATTTGTTTTGCTTGTCTGTGTAACGGCGGTTCCAGGAGAGCGGAACCAGCCCACAGCAGCTGCGAGTGTCAGCTCAACCCAAGGCCGGGGGGAGGGATGCTCAAGCAGCCTAAATATCTCCGTCCATGGAACCAAAGCGCGGGAAAGGCGAGGAGGGTGCGCCAATTTTTTTAAAGGGAGGGGAGAAGGACCCGTGGTCGCCTCACTTACATTTTCGGTTTATTTTTTCTTATCTGGACAAAGGAGGATCTCGTTGATCGGTCCGAGGAGCGGACGGGAGGATCTCGATGAGAAGCTGGATGAGCATCAATCAAATTGCAGAGAGAAGAGCTCGTATTGATGTTGGTGGCAGCTGACCGGGTCCAGCAAAAGCTGAAAAGCTCCACCAGCGGACAGGTACAACTGAAGACGAGAATATCGGTCAACGAGTCCGAGAATCGTTGAGGCACGATCCTCTTGGGTTGTCCTCAAAGGTAACGTATCGTGCTTTGTTCATACTGCTGTCGTCTTGGGAACCTCTGCTCTCCTGTCCGAACCTTTCAGGAATAGCTCATCCCAAAGACTTGCAACCGTTAAATGCCATCGACCGATTTGGTAAAGGCAAAGTCAACCTTGAAGAAGGTTTCTCCTCACAGCTTCTGTGAACAACAAAGTCATGAGAAGTACCTCTACAAAGACACGGGCAAGACCAGTTTCTGGACGAAACGATACCCTCATTTAAACCTCCCAAATTCAGTCTCTCTCCCCAACAGCGAAAATGACGCTCTCCAAAGGAAATCAGCACGGAAACCGCAGTGGGAGCATGATACATCACATCACATCCCATTGTCCCGCTCTTTCGGACCCGACGATCGTACCAACAAGTCGGTTCCTATCGCACGAGTCACAAGCCAGGGTGGAAGGCATGATTCCCTTTGTTTGCTTTTTTCTGGAGAATCGAGCCGATCCACGATCTTCGTCATCGAGACGACGGAAACTCAATGAACTCGGGTCTCCGTTGAAAGCGCCTTCTGGCTTCGAGACCAGCTCTTGTCCTTGCTAACAAGTCTAACACCTGGTTGGCGCATCCAGGCCTTTTTTGGCTAGTGAGGCGCTCGCCAGACTGCTATTCCTCCTACGGATATGTTTCCGATTTCCACTCTGTCGGTGAGGGGAATCTGTACTCTGTCGATCTCCTCGGAACAGAGCTCCAGCGAGGTATTTTCCGATCGCGGGGCGTAGCCAATCAGTCGAGATCAAGATGATAGTGAAGGAACAACCCTGGTCTTGATGTCGGCGAGCAGGCCTACAACAGAGGTGTCAAACCTCTGGTGATCAAGTGGAGAAGATTGAACAGACTGCACATATATCCATAATCAGAAGGATTCATTCCAACTACACTCATACAATATCGCAACATCTTTGTGTACTATACAAGCAGATTTCCCGCTTCCGGTTACATCTACCAGAGCTTGCAAGTAGCTTTCTTATTCGGGCAGTTGAACGCCTCTTGGAACTCGAGAGAATTCGCCATTGTTCCCTATTGTACGGTTAACTCAGTTGAGGTGAGGAACACTAGTCCGCAGGGGAACTCACGGTTATTCTAGCCGGCTTAGGCGCATGGGGATCGTTGTAAATCGCCTCTTGGGCGGCCTCTGGTGTCGTCTTGCTGCACCACCAATTTGCGAACGACATGAAAAAGAGCTGCTCTTTGCTGAATGCGGAGAGACCAGGTAGCTGAGGGTCTGGGTGAGCCTCGTCGCGCTTCTTCCAAGCATGGTACGCCGCTGCGAGACCACCGGCATCCGCGATATTTTCACCAAGAGTGAGACGGCCATTGACGTGCAACGGCTCCGAGTCTTTTCCAGGGACCGTGAACTCGGCATATTGGTCGACAAAGCATTGCGCACGTTCCGTAAAACTTTTTACCGTTTTCTCATCCCACCAATCCGTGTAGTTTCCCGTCTCATCATAATGCCTTCCCGTGGAATCGAACGCTATCGCTCACGCGTCAGCAAAATCATAATCTATCTGTTTAAGCGTCTAGAACCTACCATGAGAGAGTTCGTGCCCGCTCACCGCTCCAAATGCTCCATACGCCAAGTACAAAGGAGTAGCAGGGCCGTAGAAGACTGGGGGTTGCATGATTCCAGCCGGGAAAACGATCTCATTGCCCGGAGGGTTGTAGTATGCATTAACCGTAGGAGCAGTCATACCCCACTCGTTTCGATCTGTTGGCTTCCCCAGCTTTGACCAATCTTTCTCGACGTCGAACTTCGCGACAGCGACCCCGTTCTCGAAAAAGGTATCATTCGAGATAGACAGGCTTCGATAATATTTCTCCACGTCCACCGGATCCATCACATCAGGACTTTTTGTAGGATATCCAATCTTCTGCACAATGTTCCCAACTTTTTGAATTCCCAGTTTCCTCACCTCGGGCGACATCCAGCCGGTCTGGTCCAAGGTATACACGAAGCGGTCCTTGATATCAGAGACGATCTGGTCCCCGAGTTTCTTAGATTCTTCCGAGAATGCGCTCAACACATAGAAGCGGCTTAGGATCCAACCCAGATCACTATCCAGAGTGCTAATGCACTTCCGCCACCGATCCTTCTTAGCTTGAGGATCTTTACCAGCTAGCACGTTATTGAATTCACGTAGAGGTTTGATTACTGGGTCCTCAATGTGTTCTGCATATGCTTGGATAATTTTCCACTTGAAGAAGAGCTGGATGGTCTCTCTCGGAGTTTCCTTTATGATCTTCGACAGCGATTCCATGTATGATGGGGAGCCAACGATCAAGCGATCGGCTTTGTAGTCCAACGGCGCGAGGTCCGAAATGATGTCAGATAGCGAAACCTGAGGGAGAAGCGACTGGGTCTCCCCGAGTGTGCGTGGGTTATAGTATTTCGTGACATCTTCCTGGGTCTGCGTATCTGGGGTCACGTTCGCGAGTTTCGATTCAAATGCTATAACATCTGCGACATGCTGCTTGAGCTTGCCGTCGTCGACGAAACCACCGAGGACCTTCTCAACAACGGTGGTGTAGTCGGTCACAGTCTTCGTATCGTTATAGTACTCCCTAGCTGGAAGGCCAATCCTTCGAGGTGGCGTGACAAAAACTACAACGGTATCCGGATCCCGATCATCGGGCTACGGAGCGATGTCAGTCCAGCTGTGGAATAGTCATGGGCGGTTGTGAAGCTTACCGAAACAAACGCGCCTACAAGAGCACGAACACCAGACTTCGTAAGATACAGCACGGCATCGGTTAGCCCGGCCTCGGACCCTTCCGAAGCGGAGCCACTACTATATACTCCCTCCAACTCCTCCAACATACTATTCAAGGGTTGCTTTCCACGCCTATTGACAGTCTCTTCGTCCAGGCACGCTGTATACGCTGCCTTTAATTTTTTAAAAATGTTCAAATCATCGGGATTCGACGGTTCAGATGCCTCAAGCAGATGACGAAGGCGCGTCTGGGATACTTCCTGCATGAACGTCCCAGAGAAGATAGCTCCCTGATCGGGGCGCATGTCATGCTGCTCCCTCCAGCCGCCACAGACATACTGGTCAAAGTCCGTGCAAGGATCGATATCGGCGTGGTTTGGATCCATGTTGCTGAGAATTTCCGAGGCAGCATGAACGCATTCGGCAGTCTGGCAGATAGTAGGGGCTTCGGCGTGTGGGCCATCCTGAGTGGGTGGTTCCTCTAAGACATGGCAGGAACACGTTAGCAATGTACGCAAAGCGCGGAAAGTCAACGGAAACATACTCATCAGGAGCGATCCAAGAAATCCAACAGTAATCAGCAAAAAAACACCCAAGGTCGACAACATGACATGGCAGACCGTGGAGGAAAACCATGATAGGCTTGGTCTGCAACTGCGAGATCTGGAGGATCGCGGATGGTGTATAGCTGCATTCTTAGAGTCTCCATGGAGATCGGGGCACTTTTCGAACTGTGTTTCATCATAGTCTTGGAGGAGAGAGGCGCTCTCGGAGCCTTCGTCGCTGCTTGAGTCAACGTCATTCCCGATTTTTGACTTGTCAGACTAGCCATGTCGGACTCACCTCATGAGCAGCTTCGCCAAACCAGTTGGGTGGCCCATTTCGTCGATTAAGACCTTAAAGTCTCATCCAGAGGATGTATGTTGATAAATGCGATGTTAGGTGCCGACATACGTCCACCTCAGGCCCTTCCACAAGGACGTGACAGGGAGTCTTCCCCAAGGTGACGTTTCGTTTATTCCTTTATTGATTCCGTCCCAGGCATGGCGTAAGCTGAGTAATCAATGGATCTGCGGATGATTTGTGGGTCATCAATGCGGATCCAGGCTTGACACAGGTGACGTCGCAGAGGGTAACTAATAAAGAATTGTGCCACAAGCTGATCCCGTGGACCATGATCAGCTTTATTCATTGCGAGTGGCCAAAACTGTTTATTCAGTTGTGGTGGCCCTCAGGCACAGCAAAGATTTTGGTATCCAAGCCTTTGACGGCTCTAAATCTTCCAGAGCAGCAAGCTAACCATTCGAAAAGTCTCCGTGAGAGGTATGCATACTTGCAGTAGGTCCGGCGGGAGCTTCAGGTCCCAGGCCTTGTGTTCCGTTGGGAATGACCAATGATTCTAAAGTCTGACGAGCGACATTTTCAGCTTCCACAGACTCAACAAGGATTCGGCAAATTCCAGCTTCCATAAGTAAGAGTATCGCGACTCTGGCCTCTCTAAAGCGCGGCAGAAAACAATCCGAAGGCTTTCCCCTAGTATATACCTTACTTTGAGTGCATGCAGTCAGTTGATTTTGCCATACCGAAGTATCTATAATGGTTCAAATTCAGATCTGGCTGGGTAAGCATCGATAGAACCGAGATATATATACAACTCCCTCTCATGAATAGCACCGGCAGTCTGTAGATACTGCAAAGGCTTGAACGTTGGGGAAGACCCAGGAGTGGCCTCAGGTTTGTGGACCCAGGCGCTCAAGTTCCCATAGTCATGGTGGGGGGTTTGTCGAGTTACGCCGACCCGCGAGGCTTTGGCCTCGTGACTTCGCCAGCGCAGCTCAGCTCGACAGTCCATGGGATAACAATCAAGGTTCGGAATCCCAATCCAGAGATTAACGGTTCAGAATTGATCCTGCGAAAAGGGATGTATTCCTCTAAGGATACGCACAATCGCACCAAGCGCATGCCTGGCTTGCGACAGCCGAGGGGTGGGCATAGTTGGATGAACCAGGGGCGGCATAAAAATAGAGTCGTCCTCAAAGCCCCCCAAATCGAACGCTGATAGGAATTTGGGAGCACGCAATACCAGGTCAGCTGGTTCTTGGTTTAACCTGCCGCTGCCCTAGACTGCTCCGCGAATTGAGCTGGTTATTATTATACATCACCTTTGCACTGGCACGAGGCTAGGTTCTTCCAAAGTTACTTCATAGTTTTCACAATGCGAGCCTATTCGTCAGTATAGAACCCGAGAGGTTCCCGAATGCTGAGTTTGGTCTTGGAGAGATGGAAACCATGAACTCATTGGGTCACAGCGGGGTAACGACAAGACGTGATTCTCTGCGGGCGTTTGAATCGCATGATGGGTTTTGGCGAAGTCCCTGGTGACGCCAGGCACTGAGAGAGTGCCACACGCAGGATGCGGAGTTCCCGCTGAGACCATGCATGGCTCATTGTGGCTGATTGTGGAGATTTTCGGAAGCTTGGAGACAGCACAATCCTTAAGGGACAAAGTCCAGAACGAGGAGTTCAGCACTGCCAGTCAGCTATGGAGGTCCTCTAATTCATTGAACTATTTTAGTTGGTCTTCCGAAGATGTCCAAGGTAGTGAATCTGACGATACTCCTCCATGAGACACCAAGAATGCGCTGGAGGAGAGACCTGAAGGTTGACATTATTTGTCAGACCAGCGCGAACGGCTGAGTCCTCCCAGGGCTTGCTGCTGGGAGGACGGTCTGCCGCTCCTCTCTTCAAGATGACAATCCCCGACCAACCCCCAGCCAGTTCCTGGAGGACTGGGCAATCCCAGTTAACTGATTGACCGAGCCAAAAATTCGATTCTCCCTCGTATCGATGTCTTTGTTGAAGTTTGGCGTGAGTCAGGACAAGAGCAGATTCGGATAGTCGCAGGCATTATTGACCTTTAACTGGTGGAAATGGTTCGACGGCAAAAGTGCAGGCATGAAACTCGAGAGGGCATCGGAGACAAAGCAGAGAAAAAGCAGGGAGAGACGAGAATGTTGGGATCAGCGAAGGAGTGCATTTTCCCAGAACGAGTTAATAGTGTCTTCCAATGACGAGGAACCCCAAAGTTTGCGAGCACCATGCTTGGGAGAGAAACAACACTGGGTTGCATGGGTGCCTTCGACGACCCCGGAATGAGAGGAAAAAATTGGGCTTCCCCTGCCTTAGTGGGAAGACGGCGTCTTGTCCGTCAAAGAGATGAAACCGGATGGTCGGAAGTAAGAAGATCCACCTCGTTTCAGGAACAGCTCATCAGTATCCCTGTCTTCGATAATTCGACGCTCCATCCCATTGTGAACTTAATATGCTCGGAGCCACGACTTGATAATGTCGATACCATGCTATCCACCCTGTTCTCTTTTTCTTTCTGGTTAACAGCTGCGGTAGCGCCAGGAGATCGTCGGCTGAAAATATTACGTACTTTGGGCGGCTTGCAGAGGTATGGGGCACTGACACATGAGAGGGGGATCACAGCTGCAATGAATACGGAGGGCGCAAGGGAGGATTCGATCCACATTGCGAACGAGTTTAAAAGCGTCTGGATGCCCTCGGCAGCTGTTTGATGTCTCGCCAGATAAGCGACTTTTGTCAAACGAGAAGCACAGGATTCAAATCCTGATCGGAGAGAGATCGGTCGTGCTTTCAGGAGTCCAAGGCCCAAGGTTCCCCGAAGGGGTTCAGCACTGTCCGAGGTTCCTCGTCGACCTGCCTGCCCACTGCATCCTGTCAGCAGCAGAGGAAATGTCAATCAAGGAAGGAGAATGGCCCAACATTAAAGCCTGGCCTCGTGGCTTCGCAATTCTTGGCGCACGCTGGCCATCGGTTCAGGGTCGGTAAGTGGTTTTGCTTTATCTTTGGAAGGGCGTGACCTCTTGCCAATTGTCATTTGTGAGGCTTAAAGACTGCCGCTGACAATGAGAAACACAATGAGCAGCAGTCGGTCTTGGCCCCTTTGTTCAGGTTGGGGTTTGGGGTGGGTGGCTTGAGGAACCCATCCTGACTCGTGAGGAGGTCTGAATTGGCACTCAATGAGTTGCTTGTCCTGCGGTTTCGCCTCAAAAATGGAGAAAAGACATGCTTTGGAGGGTTCGTGTCTAGGTAACGAGATAGAAGACCGGCCTTGGGAACCTCCAATCTTGAGAATCAAGCCCTGCCGAAGTGAGGGAGTGGTTCTTTTCACCATGAAGAGCTCCAGAATTGCATGAAGGGTGGGTCTTTCTGCAAGTCGCGATGAATGTGATTATGTCAGATTGTCAACCAAAAGATGAGGTTCCTCAAGAGCGCCAAGAAAGTGGATGAAGGTCGAGAACCGAGCCATTCAAGAGGCTTGAGAAAGATGGCTAAGACGGAAGCGGGAGGAGAGTTGCTTGTGGGATTCTCCTCCCGTCAGCCTAGCACTGACTAACAGGGAGCTAACCAGACTAGCTGCCCCCCAGATGGTCCTCTCCTCTCGTTGACTCTCCTATCGTTGGTCCTCGCCGTTCCTGGATCATTCCTTGAATTATTATTACGATTATATTATTATTATTATTATTTTCTTGCTCTCTTGATCTTCCACAGCACGGGAATGGCTCCTCCTCAAAGCCCTTAGTGCTCCGTTCCTTGTCCCGACGGCGACTTTGAATGCCCCCTCCGCTGATCGGACGCATCAATACAACCCAGGAGTTGCGCGACGCTCCGACGGGAATCTTTCCCTTTGTTCCTTCTTCCTGCAGTGAATCTTCGAAAATCCATTCTAGAATATCTTTCTGAATTCTCCCTTTTCCTCCTCACTCCCCTGCGCTCGTTATCGTCTGGAGATGTCCCTTCATCAACTCTGCTGAGTTGCGATCTTTTTGTCCCGTTGCTCTCCGCTGCGTTTCTCCCTCGCGCAAACCGTCCATTTTCACTACAACTTACCGTTAAGAGGAGCTTGGTCTTGGTTGCGATCATTTCGCAAGCGCTTCTGCTTCAGGTATCCGAGTTTGTTACCGTCTTTACTGCTCTGCCAACCCCCTAAGGACGTCTGCCTCCGGATGACCGTCCGATATTCACTGTCCTGAACATTGATTCGACCACTACCGCAACCCGTTGTTTCTGCGTCCGACCCGCGCTCGGTGCTTATACCCGCCGAAAACTGCCACATTTCCGGCTGGAAAGTGCGACGTCGTACCTTGGGAATCCGACTCTCCCCCCGGATACGCTGCAACTTTTCTTTGATCAGGGAATTTTCCAGCACTGGAGGGTGACGGTTTGGACTTTTGTACCGGGACGCTAGAAAGCTTGTGATATCGCTTGGTTTGCCAGTGTGCTTTATTGGAAGACATTGAATCGTCAGGATTTGAGTGGGCGCTTGAAACCATATTGGATAAGTTCTCACTGGCTTCTGGTTGTCCGCATCCTGGTTGGTAGTTTTGCTTCTTTCTGTCCCTCTCACCTTCTGACCCCAAGAAAAAGCCAGAGAAACTGGAATTGAAACTTGGGTTTCGGATCAGCTTTCAATCTGTGTCTCAATTGCCCCTCCTTGAGCAGCAATTTAGCGCCATTCAAGGACATCCCTGATTCACCTGGACAAATATTGCAATTGCTGTTTAAACGCCAGATGCACATCCACTCTGAAGCTATAGCTGACTGATTTTCTGATGCTCAGTCGCCTGGCGCGTGTGATATCGACTTGCGTAACCCCACCTAACCATCCTCAATGGGTTGTATGAGTTCAAAGCCCGCTGACGCGGCGGAAGAGAAGGAAGCTATTCAGCGAAATGCTAGGATAGAAAAGGCCTTGAAGAGTGATAAGAAAGTGATGGACAGGACAATCAAAATTCTCCTTCTTGGTGCGCATGAAGTCGACTTGTCTTAAGGTCAATTCATACTTATTGGGCTTCTTAGGTGCTGGCGAGTCGGGGAAATCAACTATAATCAAACAAATGCGCATTATTCACTCGAGAGGATTTCCTGAAGATGAACGACGCCAGACGCGAGCGGTCATATACTCGAACATCGTGGTTGCCTTCAAAGTTCTCCTAGAGATTTTGCGAACGGAGAATCTTGACTTCGAACATCAAGAAACACGAGTTAGTCCAGCTAGCCTGCATAACCTTCTGTCTGTGTGCTAACATGAAGCTGTGGTGTTAGCCTCTGGCAGATTTCATAGACAATTTGGAACCTGACGTGGGTATCGACGAGGCATTCTCCGACCTCAAAGTTCGTGACGCAATGATTGAGATGTGGAACGATGGGGGCATTCAGAAAGCTGTCTCCAAAGGGCATGAGTTCGCTCTCCATGACAATCTAAATTAGTAAGCTGTGCCGTTTTAATAATGCATTTTGAGCCGGACACTAAGTATAACGCAGTTTCTTCAATTCACTGGACCGGATATTTGCGCCTGGATGGCTTCCTGACAATCAAGATATGTTGCAGGCGCGTTTACGAACGACGGGTATTACGGAAACACTGTTCGAGCTCGGGCAGATGAACTTCCGCATGATGGACGTTGGTGGGCAACGTTCTGAGCGGAAAAAATGGATCCATTGCTTTGAAGGTGTTCAGTGCCTTCTTTTTATGGTTGCGTTGTCTGGCTACGACCAGTGTTTGGTTGAGGACCAAAATGCTGTAAGTAACGGTCCCCTTGCTGCGCTCATTGGCTTGTTGCTTATCCCCTTCTTTCGGTCAGAACCAAATGCATGAGGCGATGATGCTTTTCGAGTCCTTGGTGAATGGCGAATGGTTCAAACGAAAGCCCATCATCTTGTTCCTCAACAAGATTGATCTGTTCAAGGATAAATTAGCAATTTCGCCGATATCGAAACACTTCCCGGATTACAGTGACTCGAACACAGATTTCGATGCTGCTGCTAAATACTTCGCTGATCGCTTCCGAGGTATCAATCGAGTTCCTGACCGAGAGATCTACATTCACTACACTAATGCTACGGACACAACATTGTTGAAGGCTACCATGGACTCAGTCCAGGATATGATTATTCAGAAGAATCTTCATACTCTCATCCTTTGAATTGCCTTTCATTGGATGAAGTTTCCAGCAGTCATGAGATTCTCATCACAAAACATCTGCATTTTGATTCCCATTGCATTATCCCGAGCGTTTGGCCTCCGATTTGCATACCTTCTCTCGGGCTCTCTATGTTCTATATATGTCTTCAACGCATTTATACTCTCTGACTGAGGTTATTGTCTGTGCTGCACTTCCCTTTCCAATTTATTCTGTGCAAAAGCTTGTACTGCCTGGCAACTCTTCTTCTCTACGGTCTAGCGAGGGGCTCACTTGCTATATAATGCTGATCGATACCAGCTATTTTTGATGTCCGTCAGAATGCTCTAACATGCCTTAACGAATCTTCTTTACCTTCTTTCTCCATCGAGACTCATTAACTCAAATCTTTACTCCTCCGTTGCCGTCTTTTCATTTATTCATCAAGCCTCGTGTTGTCCCGCGTTAATCTCTTCCCCAGATATCGTCTCAATATGTTTTGGAGCTCCCTCGACGGGCTATCGGGAAAGCACTCGACGGGATATCACACCGAACCCTGCGAGAGACTCTGGATCGGGTTGATAGTCAGAAGTGATGGTTGGAGTGGAAGATTTGCGGATGTTGGGTTCGAATGGATATTTTGAGATACCAAGTGTGCAGAATTCTGTCCGCTGGTCTGTATTTTAGCTACATTACTCACTTGAACGCTGTAAGTTAACTTGTAGTAACCTCCAACCCGGGGGGTCACTTGACTGTTTCGTTGCCTTATGCCTGAGGCATTAGGATTGGGCCTTACCTAATCCGAGTTCCGCATGATCAGCAACTTCGATTTCGCCTCATGAGCGCCATCTTTGTCCTGGACAACATCGTCTTCGGGCTTCCTGGGACGCCTTGATCACGAAACATGCTCTCCTCCTCACTGCGCCGGGCCGTATGGGCGCCAATTGTTTCAGCGCCTGGCTTATGTCGCTCTTCCAGCCAGGGTCTTGCTGCGTCCTCTGCATGTATCGTCCGGACAACCCAAGCACGTCAACGTCGGTATTCCTCGTCATCCTCCAAGCCGAGTGATGGCTCGAGGAGATTTGACGCCTCCTCCCAAACACCTACGAAAGGAGTAAACTCTGAGGAAAAGCGCGAAGGCAAGTCTTCAAGGCGAAGGGGAAAGGACGGCAGTAGCCGTACTAGTTCCAAGTCCAACCAGCCTGGAGCTTTTTCAAGACTCCCCAGCGTCCCCTCAACACAGCATTTGCAGCCGCATGGTAGGTGGAGTTGGATATATTCCCGTCTACTTCGATTGGCGCCCTTGAACATGCTGACCATATATTTTTCGCTTAGATGTCCATATTGCTTCATTTTTTTCCATCCACCGTCCTATATCCGTTTCTACGACTGTTCCTCCGCCCTCTAGCCCTGAAGCATTTGACTCTATATTCGTCTCCAGGCTGCCTTTGAAGGGTGGGGCGGACGATGTGATTTTCACCCTCTCATCTGCTGTCAGCTCCATGGAGAACGCCGCCCACCACCTTGCCGAGAACGATAGCCACATGAGTGCTTTCGAGGTGGAGGGAAGCCAGTTCGATGGGCTGGACATGTCCGAACTGAAGGTATCCGTGGAGGAAATGACGAAACGTCTTCGCCCTTTCAACCCGCCGCCACCCCCTGTTCCTTTCGACGAGCCGAACGAAGCTACTGCCGCGCAATCTGGAGACCTACACCAATCACAAGAGACCTCGAGCTATTCGACTGTCTTGACTATTCAGGAGTCCACACATTCCGATGGAAGCAAGACGTACGAGGCTCATACGACCCCGTTCATCCAAGCTCGGAGTATGGAAGCCCCTGGTGCTGACGAAGCCGAAGCTATTATCGATGCCCCTCACAACTCGGAGACTACCTACATTGAACGTGCGAGGAACAACGCATCTATGCACGCACTCAGCACAAAAAGGCGGCGCAAGCTGAAAATGAAGAAGCACAAGTTCAAGAAGCTCCTCCGCAGGACGAGAACCCTGAGACGGAAGCTTGACAAGGCCTAATCGGATGACTCACATATGTCGCTCCGCTTGGCCAGTTATCCCTCTTTCTCTACTTACCGGAGTCTCCGATTGCAGCTGTTGGTCGTGATCCTCCTTCGGTATTCTATCCTTAGAACGTTGTTTCCAAGAGATCCATAATTTATCCTGATCCGTTTGGCTATTCCCATTCTTTGCCTCTCATGCTTTGTACGTATTGCATACTACGCCTTCATCTTGCACATCAATAGACAACATCATCCATATGTTTTGTAGGTCTGGACTACCGCTCTAGCATGATGGGTCTTCGGATGCGTTTACCGTCGTATTTTGGAAGCGAACAAGCTCACTCCCCCAATATGAGCCCAGACTCGCGCTTGTTGTTTACGTGCCTTTTTTTGTGGAGTCACTGGATGAAGTCCAGCTAGCCAACTGCGGTGAGATTATCCGTTTGGTTGATAACATTTTCGACATTTCAGGGTGCCTCTCAGCCTCGTCTGCTACGTTGAAATTAAGCTAAGATTGATGGTTCCGGTGAGCAGCGGACAGGATAGTATATGAAGAAAGTAAGGAAAGTGATAACATGCATAGACGAAGAGTAAACAGTAGCTAAGAAGTACAGAAAACACAAGTAGCGGTCCAGTTTTCGAGGATCAAAGCAAGGAATTCCCATAAAGTACAGTTTCCGCAAATCATGCTATGTATCTACGATGAACTTCCCACCCCTGGTTCTAGGCTAAGCGAGCGGTATTATACCATTTCTTGCATCAAGCCGACAACTTGGTCTCCTCCGCTCCTCTTCATTTCCATCCAGTCATGGCACTGTTTGACTTTGGGGATAATAGTTCGTAAAACTAACCTCCCTAGAATCATGTGATAGCCAAAAATTCAACAAAGTACGTTCCGAAGTCCGGGTCCAGGTACGAGACGCTGCTATACGAATGTGGTCAACTCACGGCCCTCGTTGGGGGTTCGTCAGCATCAAGTGAGGACGCCTGAGATGTGTCTTAAGTGCATTTAGCATCAAGGGTGGCGCGGGAGTTCATGAGAAGAGCGACGATAAGACCGTAGAGACCTGCAATATAAAATCATTGATTAGAAGGTTCAGAAAGCAATCCTTGACGGTCGTTCTGACTTACCCAGAACTTCAGCGAAAATGAGAATTAGAATCATGCCGACATAAAGTCTTGGCTGCTGGGCTGTTCCGCGGACACCAGCGTCCCCAACAATACCGATGGCGAAACTGGTGGGAGGATTAGTTTCGGAATGTAAGTAAAGTAAATTGATAACAGGGGACTATACCCAGCTGCTAAACCCGCGAGGCCGACGGCAAGACCAGCCCCAAGCTGGATTAACGAGGTGTACAGGGGAACTTGTTGGGCAAGGTTGTTTGCAATCAGGACAGACACGACTAGACCGTAGATACCGATGATACCCGCCATGACGACGGGAACAATGTCTATATGACCCATTAAGATTTTGTCTTATTAAAAGCGCTGGTGGGCTTTGACGTACTCTTAACGATCAGGTCAGGGCGCAAGACAGCCATGGAGCAGACACCAACACCAGCCTTGGCGGTTCCATAGGCAGCTCCGAAGCAGGTGAAAACGATGGCTGAAGTGCAGCCCAGGGAGCCGAAGAAGGGCTAAATAAACCAGTATCAGTTACCACCACGTCCATTCCGTGAATAAAGCAATCGAACTGCGTTTGTCGACAGGAATCGAGGCGAGAAGGAGCTAGCGCGGAGGCTTTGGTAAAGGCGTAGGACTACTCACCGCGTAAACGGGACTATCAAGACAATCGTTAATATTCAAGGACAGGATGCGATGCGATAAGGATCAAGAGACAACATCAAAGTGTAGGGGCCGCTCCGCGTCACAGTAAAAAAGGGGAACGGTTGTCATTACGTACCAGAGCTCAGTGGCCATTTTGAGGGGGGAACCGGAATCAGGAGAGGCCGGCCGATGTAGAAGACTGTGAAAGGGGTAGTAGGAAAAATGCACAAGGTAGAGGATCGCCGCAGGGTTGCTGTTGCGATGGCTTTGCAGATGGCTGACGATGGAGGTCAAACATGGAGGTTGAAGGCGAACACGCTGTTGGCTTCGGAGACCCTGAAGCAGTGCTCTCACGTGACTTAGTCTTGGCAAAGCCACCCACCTCAGGCACCAAGCCACATGCCACGTCTCCTTTTCAGAGGGAAAATGGCCTGTAATTAAGGTGTTCTACATTGCGTTACACGTCTATAGACATATAATCTCCAAAACGTCCAGGGCCTGTACATTTCGTTTCGGTTTCACTGGAGAACCAAGGCAACCAATGCGCCAGGAACATCTATCTTCGTCTGAGACCCGAGCGTATCATACTGCGAGGCTTCAGTCATTGGCTGCAGATACGTGATAGCTTTCTCCGAAAGTGCACCGAAGTAATTTGGTATGACGGTCAACTCCTTATGTTGCGTCGTTTGGCTCGACGAGGTCTTAGCGTCGGACACCACACCAAAGTGGCACGAAATGCTTCCTCCCAAAATATGCCCGTTTATGGCGTAGTCATCATGTGGCTGGGCTTGCTCGGTAGAGACAAAGAACTGAACATAGTTACCAGGTTCCGCTGCATGTGACAGTGTTGTCAGGTCCTCCGGTAACATCCGCTGCTCTGAAGGTGTCGTTGATCCATACTTCGGAGGTTGGGAGCCGGTCGAAAATATATCTGAGAGGGAAAGTAGGTCCACTTCTTCGGGTTGTTTAAAGCTTACCTCTGGATCGAGCGACAAAAGACCGTGTTTCTTTCCCCATCCACCGCCGCCGCTTACGACCCGGTGAAGCTTGGAGCCCATTTGAATTGATTTTGCAAGGCTACTTTGCGAATGTCTTGACTTGTCGTAGGGGCTCTCGGCCGAGGTCTCAATCAGGGCCCAAACAGAGATTCGTTGGTCGACGATGTTGTGTTCGGAGATGTATCGCGGTAGGTCCTTTTCCAACTCAGAGGAAGCTGCAATGGGCTCGTCAGTTTTACCATCGGCATTCTTGCCTATTTGGCGGAGGATATTCCCCATGCTGGACAAAACCTTTCTTCGCTCACCAACCGGATGTAATGGCAGCTCAAGGGAGTTGTGGACATGTTTGGCAGCCACTGTGACCGAGCATGTAGCGAGGTCAACCGATTTCTCGAGCCCAAGCTCCTTTAAAGAAGGATCGTAAGCCCACCGAGTACCAATAAGTGTGGTTTCCTTGCCGTTTAAAAAGATGGTATTCGCGAGTCGCAATCCGATCTCGTGAAGGGGCGGACGGATAACTTTGCTTTGCGTAATACCCTGGCGGAATGAAAAGACCAAAGTGGGTTCTTGGGTTTCCACGGAACGGGTTTGTCCGGGCGCGATAGCTTTCCCATGAACGTTTTCTCCCTCGACAAATAATATGGACATTCCCTCGGCATCAGCCATGGCCCGTCCGCCGACCACGTTTGCATCTCGAGAGTAGCCGTCCGGTAAGCGATCGACGATGGAGACGACGGCATGAATGGGTTTTTCGGAGGGAGTATCTGAGAACTGGTGATATAACCGGTTCATCCACTGTTGAAGAAGCGGACTCTTTGTATCAACCCAGTGTGCAAAAGCGGGAGTAACGAGGAGGACTGGAATATGGTCTAGTATCGAGCCGGACTCGGGTATGGGGCAACTGGAAATAATATCATCTGGAGTCTGTCGAACATTCAGCGACTATTGGGATGCAGAGTATGGGAATACTTACAATCCGTTCGGGTGCTACGGCCAGCCAGGTACGGGCGAGTGGTTGGCCGACAATATCATCATTCGTCTTAGATCCAACCCATCTACGTACCGAAGTATGCACCACTGGAGAGACGTAGTTACCTCGAAGGGCCCGTCTATGCAAATCCGGCCTGACGGCCAGACGCTCTGGTAAAGAGCGCGGGGCGAAACCAAGTGCTACCGACATGAAAGCATCGGTCCAATGATGGGGATAAACAGGAGTAAACGCGGGGGGGCACCGGGCGATGGCAGCATTGGCTTCGTGGTGTCGTGTCGGAGTCTGGCTGGGGGGCAAGACCAAGGAGAACTTTTTGGTCAGCCACTGACAACCTTCGCCGCCAAGCCATTCATTCCCCATCATCCAGCGAACGTCTGCTGCCCATGAGCATTTCGAAGACTCTACCTGCTCCGGAGCTATACTCAGGAATTACACCTGCCTCATTTCGAGATCTCATCATTAGGGTCGAATATGGAGCAAATATGAGCAACCTTCGTCTTTGGCAGATCCCCGAGCGAAGGGTGGCTGATTACGTCACTATGGCATGGGACAGTTAACTCGTTAAGTTATTATGATTTTATCGCTTAAGATTGGCCTTCCTTGCCGATGTTCAGTTTAATTGCCCCTGGAGCAAGCACTTGATCCGTCTTCTGTCCTGTCGAGTTGACACGATTTTGCTGCTGCGCTGGAGCTTGTGCAGGTTTCTCCTGAAAATAAACCGCAGGTGATGATATTATTCGCCTTTGAAGAGCAACCGAGCCCAGCCGGATTCCAGAACGTGGCTGGGATGAATGATGGGGCTGTAGGGCTGGGGAGTTTCCTCTGAAAGCCAACAGTTTTTCTCTTCCCCAGGGGATGAAGCTCGGTCCACGAGTGACAGTCCTGAGAAATGAGGTGCCAAGGCCCGGCGCAGGCTGCAAGATTGTGATCCTTTCCTGATCAAACAAGAACCAAAAGAGGCCGAAGATCGCGCTCTTCGCTGAGGTTTTCGGGGCAAGCACTGCGCCAGTGCCCCAGTTCTCGAAATGAGACTCGCTTTGGCGGCACCAGCGATCGTCTTGAATGACATATCGACACCTCAAGCAGGAAAGCAGAAACCAATCAGGAAACTCGGCGTGCAGTCATGAGCCACAGTGGCAGCGCCAGACTCCGTTATGACGTACCAAACACAGCGAGGATGAAGCATGATTTCCCATTCCCAATCCCAGTTCAAACGGTGCAGTGCGGTTGTCGAGTCGAGGTTCAGACTTATTATTCGCTCAAGAGAGCCTTTCTCGCTCCCTCCAAAAAATCACTCGAACTAAGGCTCAGCTAGTCCTGCCCTGGCCCCCGCTCCGCCAGGATTTAAGAACCGCTCACTTCTCCCTCCTTTCTTCATCCTTCCTCCTCTCTCTCCCATTACTCCGGAGTATTTCCTTTCCGCCCTTCTCCGAACGATCCGTCCCCCTTTCCATCGCGTGGTTCCATCCAAGTTTTTCACGGTTTGCTCCAACAACAGAAGTCGCAATGCCTTTCACTGCCTCGTAAGTCCGCGCCATTCCGGCCGCGATCTTCCGTCTACGGGCTCACTGTTCAACTTTCGAGATTCGACACTTTTGCTAACGAGACGATGCAGTGACATTTGCAAGCTCATCTTTGCCTTCATCCTCCCCCCTCTTGGAGTTTTCCTTGAGCGAGGATGCGGTGCTGATTTCCTCATCAACATCTGTCTCACGATTCTAGGCTGGATCCCTGGTATCATCCACGCCATGTAAGTTCCTCGAAATGAATTTTTTTTTGCTGAATATAGGCACTGATACACTCGTCCAGCTACATTATCTTCAAACACTAGTCCTCAAACGACCGACTGTCCCTTCGCGGATCGCGGAGTCTGATCCGTTGCGATCTTACCTCAGCATGGTGCCTTCCGTGCAGCTCGAGCTTCCCAGCCGACTCGTTGGTGTTCGCCTCTCTTCGCACTCGTTCCACCTCATGACGACAGTCGCATGCTGACGCCCGAATCTGGTTGATATGTCGCGGGGTTTTCCTATTCTTACCACGCCAGTTATGCCGATTTCACCTGTCTAGTTCTATGATACCAGTCCCCGGTGCTCCTGGGCTTCGTTGTGTTCTATTGTGAATCGATAATTTCATTAATGGATCGATTATTCTTAACGATGGATCCTGCTGCCTGGCCTGAAATTCATCGTCTACAAGCCGAATTCCCCTGTGGCGCTGACAATCTACTTCTGATGCGCCCAGTTGGCCTTAATTTGTAGCCCCCCAGTAGATCCCCCATTTTCTTGACCAACGATCCGCACATCTAAGTTCAACACGTGTACACGACGATTCAAGAACAAGGGCGAGCGCCAAATGATCCTTAGCGCCCTCATGGCTTTGGTGTCGAAGCGCCGGTCCCCAGGATCAGCTGACGCCGAAGCTAATTGCTTCGCCATGCAGCATCGGCGCCAACCACGGCGCCTATTTCAAAACATATTCACATCCCCATCCAAGCAAAGCGCTTATCCACACTTGGGCGTTCTTTTTCTTGGGCAATGTATGCCGGAGACTTGTGTTTCATCACGGCGCGTACAAGGAAGCTACACGCACACTCGTCTCAGGTTCAGACGAATCTAAGGGCGAGTCCGCCAACAGGTCTGAAGGATCTGATCTCATCTGGACACCAATAAGCACAAAATGGCTGTAGCCGCCCTGATTTTTGATGGCGATGATGCCTTCTCCCACCTCGTTGCCGGACCTTGTGGCCTCCCTTTGTGGATTGTTATCTGAGCTTCTATTCATCGTTCATCTCTACTCATCTCTAGCATCCGAGGATGTTATACTAAAATTCTAATGACTCAGGGGAAAGGGCTCTTCTGTAGCTCAAAAACTGGGGTTCGTACGGTCTTTATTACTCCAAACAATTGACTCTGATCCGCTCGAGATGTCCCAGGACGTATAGCAGCTAACTGTGAGCCTTGGTAGGCTACCGCACCATGTTATCATATCCTCTCCCATGGGTACCCGTTACGTATATTATAGTTGTGGTTTTTTTCATGCAATGTGTGTGTGCAACCGTCGTGTCGTTACTTGACCTGATGCCAAAATGTGCTTCGGAATGCATCGAGGGTTTCATCACCACTGAATACCCAAGGAACGCTTGCTCGGAAGGATGTGACCTTTACTATCTGTGTACGGAAAGCACAGGTAGTGGCTACACTTTAGGAGAGGCGGCCTTGCGCTGTAGCCTCTCAATGTGTTCTATGGAAGTGGCTTTGAGCTTTGATACCTACAGTATTTGCGACTCTGTACCAGGAGCTCTACCGCGAACACATCCTACAATCGTGGCCACAATCGTGCCCCCATCCAACCCTACCTCGACAACAATGCGACCAACCACAATAATTACCGCGGAACCGGAGACCACAGACACCCGTCCGACTATAGATCCAACTTCGACAAAGTCAGATCCCACATCTACAACAGCAACAACCTTTCAAAGCCCGGTATCGACTACCAGAAGCATACAGGACCCTCCCAGCACGGAAACCGAAGAACCGACGTCCACAGCGTCGTCAGAGCCATCTCCTAACGCAACCCCAGGCGAAACGTCGAGCGACTCTTCGGAAGGTGGCAGTCTCGACTCCGGTGCAGTCATCGGCGTTTCCGTTGCTTCGGGTCTTGCTGGATTCTTCATCATTGGCGTCGTCATTTCTCTGTGCTGCAGGAGGATCAGGCGTAAAAATGCCCAAGATCGAGAATTCTTTGAGATTGGAGGACACATGGAAGAGCCTCCGGATTTCGGTTTTCCACCCAGGCGCCTCCCGCTGGGGTCTAGCCCTTCTCCTGGGACACTCAATGCAGACTCTGAGAGTGCCCGGCTCTTCCGTCCGCCTGAGCAACGCCAGCAACCAGCAGTCATTATTACCGAACCCAAAAACACGGAGGACTGTGGGCATACAACGCCTGGCAATTCAAGTGGCACCGAATTGCAGTCGTCCTCCAACGTCGACTTCGATGCAGAGTCTACCGTCTCGTCAAGGACGGTGTCTGATTTGCTCCCGGACAAGCCAACATACGAACTCTACCCAAGACCGTTAAGGTGGAGCCAGCAAAAGAAAGTGAGGCTTTCCAGCGGGCCGACCCCTTACGAGGGATTAAATCAATATGGACAAAGGAACCTTCCGAGTCCCTCACTCCAACACTTTGTCTTTCCCAGTTCGATAGGAGGAGGGAACAGCCGACTTCCAATGGCGGGACTCCCGGCCAATCCGCGCGCAATGTTATACGGATTTGGAAGATCACAGAGCCAGATGCCGGCTATCAAGGAGCCCGAACATGGGAAGAAACCAGTCTATGCAAATGTTAAAGAGAAGATCCAACCGTCCCGGCAAGCAGCTATTCGTGGAGCATCCCCACATCGGCCAGGACACACAGACGGCTTCGATAACTACTGGCAAAGCTCCGATGCTGGATTCGTAGGAGCTAGGGTGATCCAACCACACGGTGCAGCTCGCGACTCATTCCATGGTGTTGGAATGAATCGTAATTCCTTTGGCGACTACCCGGGATGTGAATCTGATAGCTCCGACGGCAGCGGCACCCCAAGTTTAGAATCCCGACGAGCATCTCGTCACTCAGGGAATTTCCGTCCATTAACTCCCGTAAGGGAGATCAGGACACCAACTGGTGAAGCGCAGACGCAGAAGTCAACCGGGAGAGGTCCGTCTAATAATGGGGGAAAACCAAGAGGGTACCTGCCGGGAATGCCACCAGACCGGCCCACCCAACCGCAAGAGATCGTTTCACGGCCCCGGATCGTCCGGCAAGACGACATCAAACGTGTACAAATCCGCCGTGGCAAGCCATCGCCCAAAGGGGTGGCAGTTCCCTACTGTCCTGATGACTACTGGCTTGAGCAGATGAACGAATGCCCCTCCCGCCAGAGTGCCCCTCGACATTTGGGTGATTACGGGTATACACCAGGAGGGATGATGGGCCGTATGCCGAAGAAGAAGCCGTTGCCCCACGAACGGAACCTGACACCATCACGGAGGGGCGCAGAGATGATTCTCCAAGTGGATTGACGTAATGAACTTGTTTATACCTCGAGCTGGAGGAGCATACTACGTTTTCTTTGGTGTATTACCTATTATATGACTGTGTGTATCTGACCCATTTAGCGCTCCCTTTTTTCCCGTTCTCTTTTCCATACCTACATCGGGTGGCCTTAACGGGCGTTGATTGGCGCACTGCTCCAGCTGAGAATTATTGTGTCAAAAGTAATACACTTGATTCGTCTTATGTATTTTCCTCTCCCTCGCTTCCTTTGCTACTCACATCCCTGGGATCTTAAACGAATACCAACACACAAATACCATGGAGTTGCCGCAAAGGTCCGAATACTCATCTGGCTCTCAGACAAAAGAAGAGCATGCTAGGAGCAGGTCGGAAGAACAAAGCGATGAGTTTCCACAATGGATATTCCTTGCCCTCTCACTGGACAGTCTCTCCGACATCTCGGAAACATCAAGCATGCCCAAGTCGTATCCCAAAGAGTTGTTGAGTGAGCGACAGGCGCCGCCTCTCCTCTCACCAATTTCGAGAAGAACGAGCTCAATTCCCCATCGCGGGGTCTGTACCACCGAAGTCATAATTAGTCTCTGGCTTCATTCGCTCACGTCCCGGATCTATCCACTATCTCAGCACAAGTCCCTCTCCAGGTAATCTCCCGAACCGATCCTGGAACACTCTTGTGTCCAAACCTCACCCCAGATGTAACGGTCGAGGAGAAAGAGCTGGTCTCATTGTCTCCACCTCTTCACATGTCCGAAACTCCAGTAACCTCGAGCTCGGCGAGGCAAAAGCCCTCACTTGCACGTTCTCATCCTCATTCAAGATCGAGACGACTTGGCAGCTGTGCTGCCGGCGCGACTAAGTCGGCAAGAGCTGGTGCATGCATGGAGATCCATTTGCGGTATTTAAGATGGGAGACAGGGGTGGCGTTGGAACCAATAGGTGCCGCGGATTGTGTGCTTTGGATTGGGGCTCGGGTTGTGACGCGACTTTGTTCCTATTCTCTTTCGTGATGGGTGTTTCGTGTGGGCTTGTGCGGCCGAAGCAACTGCTCCTGGCAATTCCGAATGAGGACCTGACAAGACTAACTAGTACCTTAATAGTAAGGTTGATATAGACAAGGATGGACTCCCTTGAAGGTGAGGTCGTGCTCTTGTCCTTGAAGATTGTTGTGTAAATTACATACGAGGCTTGGTGTGCGTATTGTAATGAAATTTTGAAGGCTGGTGGGTGGCTACCTGATAGGCTCCGGGGCGGCAGCCCATGGATGAAGGGTCCCACTAATGATGTCATATAGCTGATCAATGTTGGCGAGGCTGTGATGAGGGATGCTTTGGAAGTCCAAGAGAGCAAGATCCAATGCGAGCACGTTTGATTGATGCTCAATTGAGTCTTTTGAAACATAATTCATGGCTCATGATTCTGCTTTCTACCAACCTGAATAAAAAAGCTCCAGCACTGCGGGGGACCTGTAGAGACAGCATCAGGATACTGGTGTTGTTCTGTACCGGTATATACTTATCCTTACCGTATTGAGATCTTATCCGCCAGTGATGCCCCAAGGCACTGCCGGTGGAAAAGATGATATCAAGTCCAACCATCCTCAGCTTCTCTTCCATCACCGCTGCGGCCGCCCCGTTCAACCAATTGCTCGACCCGATGGAATGATTTACACGTCCTTACCGCAGCCGGCATGAGTAATTTTGACTCCTTCCCGTCCTCTCAGAACCTTTCCCTCTTGAAGGAGTCTCCACTACTGCACGTCACCTCCCCCCGTCGTTGATAGGCCAAACCTCCGTCCGAGACAACCTCTGGCGCCGGTGATGCTCCATGGTTGAACGAATTCGATGGCATCTCCACTGCACGCCCTTCGTTTTTGGCACGAAGAGGAACGGTAAACTTTCGCCTCCATGGAGCAGGTACCAAGGTCCAACGACATAGACTCTCGGAACCCACCAGCATGCTTTGTTCCAGATACGGGCGATGACATCGACCAGGGGCTGCATCTCGGTGGGCTGTACTTTCCTCCACCATGACCTTTGTTTCCATATATTAATGGACCCAGTTCCTCAAAATCAACTCCTGACAAGTTTCTTTTCTTCTCCCTTTCCATCGGTCTTCCCCACTCTTATCGACCAGTGCTTCAGACTGACCATACATCCTCCACTTTGGAGCTTGTGTGGGCATTACCGATCTTTCCCTCCAGCTATCAATATCTGTCGTATCAGCTCGTCGCCTTGCGTTGAGACGGCCGCCATCTCATTTGAGAGGCAGCCTCGACCTTGTCTTCTGCAGCTCCTCGATTTATATCTTCCGTATCCAGCGTGCACCCAAGATGTCTGTGGAAGACGTCTTCTCGGGTGGCGGCGGCCGCTATCGTCGGCTGTCTAGCGTGTCAGCCGAGCGGGCTGACTTGTTTGGCGGTCCGAACGTGGTTGTGCCCCCGAGGCATCTGATGGCATCGACTGAAGCTTCAGAGATCGCCTTGGAGATGGAAATGGCGAAGCAACACCTCGATAATGACAGCTCCTCATTGGAAGGTTCTCCTGTAGCCGGATCACCGGTTATCTCGCCTCGCGATTCTGTCTCTACCATCACCACTATCACTACCGATGAGTTTGCTCTAGCTTTCGATATTGACGGTGTGCTCATTCGAGGAGGAAAGCCCATTCCTGCTGCTGTTGAGGCTCTGAAATACATCAATGGAGAGAATCCCCATGGCATCCGAGTGTAAGCTTCGTCTGTGTCTTTTAATCTCGCCGTGCATGCTAACATCCACTAGCCCTTACATTTTCGTTACAAACGGTGGTGGAAAGACTGAGGAAGAACGGTGCCTAGATCTCAGCCGGCAGCTGGACCTTGAGGTCTCGCCCGGCCAATTTATCTGTGGACACACTCCGATGAGGGAAATGGCGGAAAAGTATAATACTGTGCTTGTCGTTGGCGGCGAAGGAGAGAAATGCCGGGTAGTAGCCGAGGGCTACGGCTTCAAAGATGTCGTTACTCCTGGCGACATCATCAAGACTAGGCATGACACGACCCCGTTCCGAAAACTGACTGAGGAAGAGTACAGCAACTCGAGGGAGCTTGACTTCGACAAAGTCCGCATCGACGCAATCTTCGTCTTTGCTGACAGCCGTGATTGGGCTGGGGACCAGCAGATCATTCTGGATGTTCTCATGTCAAAGAACGGCAGCCTACTCGAACGCTCGGAGACCTTTGATGAGGGACCACCCATCTTTTTCTCCCACAATGACGTCGTCTGGTCCACCTCTCACGAGCATTCTCGCATCGGTATGGGAGCCCTCCGTGCGTCTCTTGAAGCCTTATATAAAGCCGTTACTGGAAAGGAGCTGCAAACGGTTGCCTTCGGCAAGCCACAACTCGGTACCTACCAATTCGCTACTCGACTTCTTCGCCAGTGGCGTAAGAACACGCACGGAATCGACAAGCCTCCTGCCACCGTCTACTTCGTCGGAGATACCCCCGAATCTGACATACGCGGAACCAACGAGTTCAACGAGATCAGTGACTCGAACTGGTATTCAATTCTGGTTAAGACTGGTGTCTATCAAGAAGGTACCATCCCGCGTTATCCACCGAAGAAGACCTGCGAGACCGTCTTCGATGCCGTCAAATTCGCTATCGAGCGCGAGCTGGCCTCAAAATCAGACTGTATCACAGGTGCTGCAGAAAGGGTCCCGGCTGATGATGAGGATTTCCGTAACTGAGCCGCGTTTTCTTTCCTTTTTGATATCATCATGAAGCATGTTAGATTATGACTTTCGATTTCAGTTGGCAACATTGCTTTTTGCTCCATATTTGCAAGCTGTCGCCTAGATGATTCCCCGTCCTTCTTATCACTGCTCCATTTTACTACAAGCCACGACTTGCGTTTCTTCCATCCTTGTCATAATGTCCTCTTTGGGAGGGCATCTTGACTACTTGTTCTTTTTGCTTTTGATACCTTGTTGCTACATATTTACTTCTGCTATCCAGGCGAGGATGAAATGGCAGCGCTCTGGACCACTCACAGCATAATATCCCGCATGATTGAGAGGGAATTGAATTGATATAGACTTCATCCCGGGCTAATCTGATTTGCATCACCTTCCCCGCGTAAGGCCCATTTCTCTCTCCATAACCAGAATTCGGTGCCAGTCGCTCGACTGTGTTGATCGAACAGACGACAACCAACTTTCCTCAAGTTGGTGAGGGCACGGACCTTGTTACACTGAGCTGAAACCTAATCATGCACCATGACGACCCTGTCCAGACGCACTGCACTCTGCATGCCGCACTTGGGCGGGACGGCTTTCCGTCACCCTACACACTCTCTGGCAGGGGTCAAAATGAGAGAGGCTGAATTTAGGGTTGGTTGGTTAGTTTTGGTGGCTGCCTGCCCATGCATAAATTACACCACCGTTACGCAGACCCAAACCTTGGTGTGACTCGAAGGATGCATCATAATCAGCGGAAAGGGGGGGGGGGGTTTGGGGAGGGCGTGGTTGCCATTATCATCGAATATTTAAAGCAAAAGGGGCTTCCCGACTCGAGAACGAGAAACATCCGGGAGTCGCTCCTGATAGAGTTATACCCAGTCGATCCTTGTCGCAGCGTGTTGAGGTATAACAGCCGTCATATGAGCCATTGGAGTTGCCAGGATAACTTAATCCCTTGGCCAGACAATCGGAAGGACAGAAGTGGCAATTCCGAATGTCGCAGTTGGCATTGGCAGTTAGCTCTGTTCCCCTCGTTTTACACCCGGAAGGGTTGCAAGCCCTCTCAAACCTAACCTCCCGAAACCTTACTTCGGCCGGTCACCACCGACGTCAGTGGCCCAGGGGCGAGGGGTCGGAGTGTGTGATGTAACGCAGCACGGGGAACTATATTCCGCCTGATAATGGTGGTAATAATACTTGTAAGCCTTGGGCCAAGTAAAATGGTGGCTGGGTATGATAAGCTGATATATATAGGTGCGTATAAAGTATCTACATGGTTTTATATGGTAAGAACAATAGGCCGAGATAGGAAAAAGAATTCCATGCCCTGCCACACAACATGTGGGTTCATTGCTGTCCCCAGATTCTCTTTATATGGGATAAGTCTTAGCATGGAGTTGGAGGACTTTGAACGGAGGATCCAGACCATGGAACCAGCGAGCGGGGCGGGGACTTCATCGACGACCACCCCTCCCCCGCCCTTCTATCATCACCAAAATGGAGGCTCGCTTCGCTGAGAGAACCTATCAGAGACGCGGGCAATCACTGGGGCCTTGTTGGCTGCTGTAGGAGACGGTCGCTTCATTGAAATTGGGGAAAGCCCGGGTTTGGGTTGACCTCGCGGCATGACCGAAGAGCGGAGGTCTCCGCTTGGGTTGAGCCAGGGTGGAACACCGTATCCAAATTTCCGCGTATTCTGGGTTCGCGAACTTGGTAATACGCCGTTTTCACAGCTTGAATTCGTTGTCAAGCCAGTGTTTAATCACGGTGTGTCCTTCTTCGAAGCCCTCCTTGTCCATGCGGACTACGATCGCAGCGTGGGTGTGCCTATGGTTGTGGATATAGACCGGGTATTTGCGGAAACCGACGGCATTTAGGGACTTGATCATGGAGAATTGTTCTGGTGTCAGGGCGAGGGTGGGCTTGTGCGCATCATTGGCGGTGGCATAGGTTGCGACTTTGGATATGCCATGTGGCTGATCGGTGGAGTCTTCTGCAAGACAGGCGCTAGGTGGTGCGTCTTCCGCTGTTTTGGTCTTTCCAACTGGTGACTCTGGTTGGGATTCAAGATCTGAAGGCGTCGAGCTGGAAGAGAGATAATCGGGATCCTGTCTGGAGGCTGCATTCTCGAACACTTCCTCCATGGCAGTTCTAACACGCTTGACAGCAACAGGTACGCGGTAGCGCCTAAAGTTGTTTCCGGTAGATTCCTCATGTGCACGTCTCCGACCACGACTGCGGAAGGTCTGAACCACTGCGTAGCCTAGGAATATCGGGACGGCGATGATAACGAGGACGCTGAATAAGAGCCAAAATGGGAGCTTGCTAAAGAACGATCGGACTCTCAACTTGACCCGGGTGAAGAAGGGCAGCTTCTCTTTCTCTTCCGATGGCAAAGTGTACAGGTCCGGGTCAACTATTACTGAGTCATAGCCTTCCACATAGTTGACGTTCAGGTTTTCCAGGTCTCGGAAGTGATCCACACTTGTGAAAATTGTAGTATAGAAAGGGGTGGTACGATCATTGACCACATTGCCATAGACAACACGGTGTTTGAACTTCGCCAGCCCCTGTATAAAAATGCTATCCGAGTCTGCCAGAACACTGAGCAACGGCTTCCCAGAATCGCGAAAAGTATCGGTCAGGAACAGATGCTTTCCAGAGACCGAAACGGTTCGGGAACCCAGGCCGTTGAAGAATAGGTTTTGCGCACCCCTGACTGGCGCCCGGACTCCGAGGTGTGGGGAGGCAAATGTCGTAAAATTGACGGGCTCCAGTTTGTCGAGCCAACCCTGAGAGTAGAGCAAGCCCAAAGCGTATCTGGCTATCAACCCGCCGAGAGAGTATCCGATGACGCTCAGCTTCTTGATCTTGTGCCCGCCGGTTTCTGAATTTTCCAAAGTCTCTTCAATCTCGTTCGCAAGTCGTTCCCCGCACACCTCTACACCATCATACGTGAGATTGCCAGTGTTGCTCTCTGAAACCAGGATTTTGAGGTCATTCTCGTCGTATCGTTGTCTTAATGCTGAAACGATAGTGTTCATATGAGCCGGGTTGCCCCATAATCTGCTCCAAACGCTTATTGTTAGCAACAATTCGGTTGCTCGAAGCTATTCGTCTTACCCATGAACAAGCACACACAGATGATCCGCGTTTGCCGGCGGAGCAGTTTGATCTCGATTAGGCTCCATTACAAGCTGAATGTGGGTCGAGTGGATGTCAATGTGCCCCCAAAATGAATAGAACTGTCTCTTGCCCCCTTTTATACTCAGCAGCAATGTTCTTCAGCACATGGTCGAGGCGCATGGAATCAGGCAGCACCAGTCGACGCGGCCCCTTTCGATGCCATTTTCCTTTGTTGTGACACAACTGCTGACTGGCCCTCTGGGCTCTTGAACCTGCCTTAAGTCCGGCTGACTCAGGCCCGGAGTTTAGCTCCACTTCAACTCAAGAGCTGTGGACAGTGGTCACTCCTGCCATCAAAGTCCATCAATAAGTTGCCACCATTAATGTCGTGGCAAGGGCGCTAAGGCTGGAGCGAGGTCATCGCCCTGTTTGCCGTCGCGAGTTCCTGCGATGTCATCTGCTGATTCTTGGGAAAGCACCCCCAGTGTCGTTGTTGAGCACGGGAAATATGCGAAGGCTTGGCACGTGAATCCAGAGCGGGAGCGGAATTTCTTTTTCTCCATAAAGCCCTGCAAACAAACCAAAATGCACCTTGCGCTGCTTTGGCCTTGATTGCGTCCCGATATTATCGATTGCTTCAGCGCCTGCTTTCTCTCTCTGGTCGTCCGCTCCTTCCCCCGGCCGGTGTGTTGAAAGAATTATCCCTCTGATAATTTCCCGAACCACCTCCTTTCTCCCGAACCGATGCCTTGATCAACCAAAGATCTGTCGCCCGCGTTGTTGAAGCTCACCTGGGTCGACAGCTTTCGCAAATATGTTCACCTTCACTCCATTGCTTGGTGCCCAGTCCTCGGCATCCAAAGCTTCACAGTCTATTTTGGAGCTAGATGGTGGTGTGAAAATACTTGTGGATGTCGGTTGGGATGATACCTTCGACCCCCTCGATCTCGTGGAATTAGAGAAGTATGAATCTCCCTCTTCTGAAAATTGCTCAAACTTCACGTCCCAAGGAGAGGGAAGCTAATATCGACGGGGATAGGCACGTCCCCACTCTATCGCTGATTCTCTTGACTCATGCTACACCTTCGCATATCGGTGCCTATGTTCACTGTTGCAAGACCTTCCCTCTCTTCACCCAAATACCCATCTACGCTACGAGCCCCGTTATCGCGCTGGGTCGCACGCTTCTACAGGAGCTGTACTCCTCGGCGCCACTAGCAGCGACGTTCTTACCAAAGGCGTCAATTTCAGAACTTGGTGCCTCGATATCCGCCGCATCCACCGCCTCGGTGGCGGAGGGCGATGGTAGCGTGGAGGTGACTAGTGCTGGACGCATATTGCTACAACCTCCGACTGCTGAGGAAATTGCCAGGTACTTCTCACTTATTCAGCCGTTGAAATACTCGCAACCGCATCAACCCATTCCCTCTCCCTTTTCTCCGCCTCTCAATGGTCTCACACTTACTGCCTATAATGCCGGTCACACAGTGGGGGGGACAATATGGCATATCCAACACGGTATGGAGTCTATTGTTTATGCTGTCGACTGGAACCAAGCGCGAGAAAGTGTTGTCGCGGGTGCTGCGTGGTTCGGGGGCTCCGGCGCAAGCGGAACAGAAGTTATAGAGCAACTACGAAAACCCACAGCTCTTATCTGTAGCACCCGAGGCGGCGACAAATTTGCACTTTCTGGCGGGAGGAAGAAGCGCGACGAACTGCTCTTAGATATGATTCGGAGTACGCTCGTCAAGGGTGGTACTATTTTGATCCCAACAGACACAAGCGCCCGGGTACTCGAGCTCGCGTATGCACTGGAGCACGCGTGGCGCGATGCCGCTCGGGACACCAAGGATGATGTGCTGAAGAGAGGCGGCCTATACTTAGCGGGTAGGAAAGCCAATACGACCATGAGGCTAGCCCGGAGTATGCTGGAATGGATGGACGAGAATATAGTGCGAGAGTTTGAGGCTGCCGAGGCGGCAGACGGCACTAGCCAGTCGCACGGCACCGCTGACCCGCGCCAACCTAAGGCAGATGGTAAAGGACTTGGTCCCTTTACGTTCAAACATCTGAGGATAGTTGAGCGAAAGACGAAGCTTGAGAAACTCCTCAGCGATGGAACACCGAAGGTCATCCTTGCTTCCGATTCCTCTCTGGACTGGGGTTTCGCGAAGGAATCTTTACGGGCGCTGGCTGGCGGGCGTGACAACCTGCTCTTACTCACGGAGCCACTTCACTATCGTAAAGTCTCCTATAAAACCGATGAAGCTCATCGAAGAACTCTCGGCAGCATGATCTGGCAATGGTACGAAGAAAGGCAGGACGGCGTTGCTCTGGAAAAGGGATCTGATGGCGAAATGCTTGAACAGGTTCATAGTGGGGGGAGAGAGTTGTCGTGGATGGATGTGCAGCGTGCGCCTCTTGAATATGGTGAACAGCTCCTATATCAGCAATACCTTGCCACCAAACGGCAATTTCAAGACACAGCCCAAACCAGGGGCCAGGAAAACCTCGATACCACTGCTGATGCGATAGACGATCGCTCTAGCTCTCTATCTGAAGATTCAGAGACTGAACAACAAGGGCGAGTGTTGAACTTTTCAACTTCACTAGCACATGCGAATCGGAATAAGCTAGGCCTAACTGATGAGGACCTCGGCGTTAACGTCCTTCTCCGGCGCAAGAATGTCTTCGACTACGATGTCCGGGGAAAGAAAGGTCGTGAGCGAATGTTTCCTTATGTTGCGCCGAGAAAGAAAGGAGATGAATACGGAGAGCTCATTCGGCCAGAAGAATACCTAAGGGCAGAAGAACGTGAGGAGATTGATATGCAGCAGCGCAGAACGGAGTCTCAACTTAAGCTTGGCCAAAAACGAAGATGGGACGATGCGGGCCCAAGCGGGCGTCAAAACACCGGGGGTCCAAACAGGCGTCGCCGGGATGGCGACGACGCTGAGAGAAAGGACGCCGACTTACTCGATAACTTAAGTCTGACGGAAGGTGGAGATGGCGCGGATGAGGCTGCAACATCGGGAACTGAGTTAGATGAGCAGGCATTTGAAGGTCCCGCAAAAGCGATATACGAGAAGGCTACTCTCACCATTAATGCTCGTCTTGCATTCGTGGACTTTACAGGGATACACGATAAGCGAAGCTTGGAAATGTTAATTCCCCTCATCCAGCCACGGACGTTGATCCTAGTGGGCGGAATGAAGGAGGAAACCATGGCGTTAGCGACAGAGTGCCAGAAACTCTTAGTGGCTAAGTCTGGTGTAGATGCCTCTTCGGCCACCGCTGCTGTTATTTTCACGCCGGTGAATAAAGAAGTCGTCGACGCGAGCGTCGATACTAGTGCCTGGATGGTTAAGCTGAGCAACAACCTTGTTCGACGCTTGAGGTGGCAGCACGTTCGGAGTCTAGGGGTGGTCACAGTGACAGGCCAACTGAAGGGACCCGAGCTCACGTCCACAGACGAAGAGCCGACGGACTCGCCCAGCAAGAAACAAAAGTTGACGAATGAAACCGCCTCCGAGAATGCCACGCCGACCACCGCTGAGTCGAAACAAGCAATCGACACACCCGAATCCCACCCCATCCTCGACATCCCGCCAGCGAACATGGCGTCTGGAACAAGATCAATGACTCGGCCTCTCCACGTCGGAGATCTCCGCCTAGCGGACCTCCGCAAGATCATGCAGGGAGCCGGTCACACAGCGGAATTCCGCGGGGAGGGAACGCTCCTTATCGATGGTATGGTGGCCGTGCGCAAGTCCGGCACTGGCAGGATTGAGATCGAAGCAGCTGCTTATTCCGCCGCTCCAAACATGGGATTTGGCCAGGGCGCTGGGAGCTTCCTTGCTGTTAAACGGAAAATTTATGAAGGTCTTGCTGTAGTGGCGGGGAGTTGATCTCACTCCGTACGGGCATCTATTTACACATACGGAACATTTTTACGCCCGTGTACTACTACTTCTTTATGTTACCTTACAACGGGAATCGCCATGGTCCATTCCATCTCTAAATATTCTCTAGGTATAATTAGACCTGTCCAAGCTTGTCCGTTGCCGCATATTAGGACGCAAGCACTCTATATGAATACCGTCTATCGAATCATTCAAATTGTTCCATAATCTTCACCATAATCCTCCGTCGGAATTTCCTGCAGATATTCGTTCGTGCGAGGGCCAGTATATTTCCTAGGAATATTAGCGCCTTCCCGATTCTCCACGTAGAAGCGAGTAAAAGTATCAAGTATACACATACTCTCGCGCATCGACCCACCACCAAACCAACGCAAAAACAGCAATGAAGACCCCAACACAAATTCCATAATTCCTGGAAAGATCAGTCAGTCCACATCCCGGACATACATGAATGTCCAAACGCAGCGGGCTACTCACATATTCTCTAGAGTAATAGGCACCCTCGGCGGGAAAAACAACACAGTACTTATAAACACCACCCAGGTCACCGATACCCAATTAACATAGGGCCCCCACCTTCCGAGCGTAAATGGGCCCTCGACGAAGCTAACCTGATGCTTGTAGATCTGATGGGCCAGGATCACAGAGACGTAGGATAGGTCGAGGGCTGGGGCTGTGATGCTGAAGATCGCGGTAGCTGTTTGGGTGGACCCGATGGCTATGCAGTTTAGGAGGATGCTGAAGAGGACGACGAACCAGACTGCGTTTACGGGAGTTTGGGTGCGGGCGTTTATTTTGGAGAGTGCGCTAGACTTATATTAGTCTTTAGTCGTTTGATATAGGTCATGGTGGATGGCGTACGAAGAAAACGGAAGGGCCTCATCTCGAGCAAATGCGTAAGCCATCCGCGTGTCTGCGAGCATGGCTGAGCACCCGGTAAAGAGCTGGACAAGCACGGCAAATCCCCACATGACCATGCCGCCTGTCTTCCCGCCTGCGTTCAGGAAGATCTGGGCGGCGGGAAGACCGGTGGGGGTGTTGAGGATCTCTTCGAAGTCGGTCAGGCAGAAGCAGAGTGATATGGTTAAGATCCAGCCGAGGGCGCCCGAGACCACGACGGCAGATTGGATGGCCATGGGTCCCAGGGTGGCAGCATCGTGAGTTTCCTCGGACATGCTAGGACCTGTTAAATCTGATTTCGAGTTGGAGAAGTGGGTGAAAACTGACTGAGTTGTTCCGTCGTAATCGGTCATGGTCCAGGCCACGGAGATGAAGCCCAGGAGGAAGGAGAAGAGCTTTGAGCCCCAGCCTGAACCGTCGGTGGCATGGGTGAAAACCCAGCTTGCTGGTTGTTTGTCAGGCGTATTGTATAAGAGAGCAAAGCAGATAGAAATGGTTGCAACGACTGTAGATTGTAAGTGATTAGCCAGTCTATGTCTCGGCGGAAGACATACTGTTGATCGGCGCAAACCAGATGAAGATGAGATGCAGAGACTTTGTCGTCATTGAGCAGACAATACCAAGAAAAATAAGGAGTGCGATGGACAAGCGCACAGTATCCCACGCGGTTCTGCATACGGTCAGCAGGAGAAAGACGATATGTATAGGCACTTGCGTACGGTGTATACGAGTAACTCCCATCGACCAGCTTCGAGTTCATACTGGCAGCAGCAAGAAGCATTTGGCTGACCGTGTATGCGACGCTGGACACACCAGCAGTCTGTCCGAGCAGGTTGCACCAGCCTTGTATCCAAGAGAATATTGGCACCTGGTCCGCAGGGACAACGTATTTGGTGACAAAGTACATTCCTCCGGCAGTGGGATAGGCGGAAACCAGCTCCGCTACAGAACTACCAATACAGAAAGCCATAACAGAGCCTAGAAACCAGCACCAGACTGCGGTCGCAGGCCCTCCAGCGGCCAACGGGGCCCCGAAGGTGGCTGGAACGGAGCCAAGGACTCCTAGGATGGAGATAGCATACGAGATTGTCGACCATTTCGAGAACTCTCGTCTTAGCTCCTGTGAGGATGTCAGTAGGGACTTTGAGGGGGTGGTGAACAATCATCCCACCTGCTTGTAACCAATTCGAGCTAGGAGAAGCTCATCATCATCGTGAATTGAAGGCATAGTAGCGAGAGGCAACCGTAGAGAGCGTGGTATATGAGCGTACGATAGCTGATCTATTGGCTTTTGAAGGGAGCGCCAGCACAACAACTCCTCCACACAGAACACCACCACGAGGAATTGAAGAGCGCGTCAAGAACATGATGAGAAGAAGAGATCCAAGATAAGGCTAGAGACGCAGGATCCATGCATGCCGCCAAAGACGCCGGCGATGAGGGACTCCCCAGCCGGAGATAAGTAAATCCGGCGATTGTTTTGGCCGCATTGAAAGGTGGTCTGTTCTGCTCGCAACCCCCGTTCAACAGCTTCGACTCGGGCACTGCCTGTCCCGTACCTTTCTTTCTGTGGTTGGGTTCTCTTCTCAGGGATGGCTTGAAAGTGACAGACTGATTAATTGCGCGTGTCTAGTCCCCGTCTTCTCTGTGATGAAGCACCATGGCGGACCAGAACTATTTTCGATCCCCCGCCCACGGAGCTGCGCCTGGTGACGACCCCTCCAATCCGAATAGAATCCTCCCTCATGCTCCCTATCCTGGGCAACACGCCGCCGGATTTTCCCCGGGTCCTTCTCCTCAGCAGCCCGGAGGGTTTTACGGGTCTGGTGCTCCCAATAGCCAACAATGGGCCGCCGGTCCCCCTCCACCCCTACCTCAACAGCCTCTCCAGCCGCTTGCGCCGCAATCTGCCTACGGCGCCAACCCGCAACCACCTCCAGGACAACCGCCTGATCAAATGATGACCGGATTAGCCTCTCAGATGGGTGGATTAGGGATAATTGGCGGGGAGGGGGGGCCTCGGACTTCGAAGAAGAAGCACCGTCACGCATATCATGACATTGGGGCGGCGCCAGCTCCTACGCAGCAATTTCCAACAGGGCCAGTGGACTCTCTACAACACCATTCATCTCAATTCCTAAATACCGGGCTCACCCAAGCCCCTCACGCTGTTTCCCCCGCTCTGGGTTCTTCGAGTATTGTCCCCCAACCAGCAGCTCCTGGAGTTGTGCCCGACCCAGGCCATGGTACTGTCCCTACTCAAGGGAGGATTGATCCAGAGCAGATCCCGAGTATCCCTCGCTCGCGTGATGTACCAGCGCAGTACTACTTCAGCCATGTCTATCCCACTATGGAACGCCACATACCTCCCCCCGCGGCCATTCCATTTGTGGCCCACGACCAGGGCAACTCATCCCCGAAATACGCTCGTTTGACCTTGAATAATATTCCCTCTGCCTCCGACTTCCTTTCATCCACTGGTCTTCCGCTAGGGATGATTCTCCAGCCGTTTGCCCGTCTAGACGCCGGCGAGCAGCCCATCCCCGTTCTCGATTTCGGAGACACAGGACCTCCGCGTTGCCGCCGCTGCCGAACATACATCAATCCCTTTATGTCGTTCCGATCTGGTGGGAACAAGTTCGTCTGCAACATGTGCACTTTCCCCAACGATGTTCCGCCAGAATACTTTGCCCCAATCGATCCTTCTGGGTCGCGCGTCGACCGTATGCAGCGTCCGGAACTCATGATGGGAACAGTCGAGTTCCTTGTCCCCAAAGACTACTGGAATAAGGAACCTGTTGATCTTCGATGGCTGTTCTTGATTGACGTTAGCGCCGAATCTGTCAACCGAGGTTTTTTGAAGGGTGTATGTAAGGGTATCTTCAACGCTCTATATGCAGGGGAGTCGTCAGAAAATACTCAGGATACCATGCCGGTGCGGCGGATACCTGAAGGGTCGAAGATTGGGATCGTCACTTACGATAGGGAAGTACAATTCTACAACCTCAGCGTATGAACTCTTGCCTCATCCCATATCTGGGAAGTATACTGACAGCTGTTAGGCCGAACTTCAGCAGGCGCAAATGTTAGTTATGACCGATCTGCAAGAGCCCTTTGTTCCTCTGAGTGATGGGTTGTTTGTTGACCCATATGAGGCTAAGTGAGTATTCTGTCAATTCCTGTTTTCTAGGCTTGATCCTGACGATCTCATAGGGATGTGATCACCTCTCTGCTAAAACAAATCCCAAATATCTTCTCACGCGTCAAAACACCGGAACCCGCTTTACTGCCCGCTCTTAATGCGGGTTTGTCAGCGCTACATGCCACTGGTGGTAAAATCATTGGGACAGTTTGTACGCTGCCGACGTGGGGTCCTGGCGCATTGAGCCTTCGGGATGACCCTAAAGCTCATGGAACGGACATGGAGAAGAAACTTTTTACCACGGAGAATCCGGCATGGCGAGAAACGGCAGGCAAGCTTGCTGAGGCCGGGGTTGGTGTTGACATGTTCATTGCAGCTCCCAGTGGAACCTATATGGACGTTGCTACCATCGGTAGGTTGCGGACTATTCCTGTTTGGCTCCAGCGTTACTTATTTTTCCAGGCCACATCCCCGAGGTAACGGGTGGCGAAACCTTCTTCTACCCTAACTTCCACGCCCCACGGGACATTCGAAAACTTTCCGAGGAACTTGCGCATGCAGCTACGAGAGAGACGGGGTACCAAGCACTGATGAAGGTCCGTTGCTCTAACGGACTGCAAGTGTCAGGATACCACGGTAATTTTGTGCAACACACGCTCGGTGCCGATCTTGAGATCGGTGCAATCGATGCTGACAAAGCGATTGCTGTCCTTTTCAGCTATGATGGCAAGCTCGATACGAAGCTCGATGCTCATTTCCAAGCTGCACTGCTGTATACCTCAGCAAACGGGCAACGGCGCGTTCGTTGTATTAATATAGTTGCCGCAGTTAATGAAGGGGGAATGGAGACGATGAAGTTTATAGATCAAGATGCCGTTGTTAGCATAATTGCTAAAGAAGGTACGTCCCGCGATTTAAATTGCTCCCTGGATTTGCATACTAATTCCTGATCCTCAGCCGCGGCTAAAACCCTGGACAAATCCCTCAAGGATATTCGGGCGAACATAACAGAGAAGACTGTAGATATTTTCAGTGGGTACCGCAAGGTGTTTTCTGGATCGCATCCTCCCGGCCAACTTGTACTACCGGAGAACCTCAAGGAGCTCTCCATGTTCATCCTCAGCCTGATCAAGTCGCGGGCGTTCAAAGGTAAGGATCCACTTGCTGATCCAAGAAGTTCTAGTCGCTGACTTTACCCCACAGGCGGCCAGGAAGCATCAGACCGACGGATTCACGACATGCGGATGCTGCGATCAATAGGGTGCGGCGAACTTTCACTCTACTTGTACCCTCGTATAATCCCCATCCACAACATGCAGCCAGAGGACGGGTTTCCGAACGAGCGAGGCCAGCTCCAGGTACCTCCTTCTCTTCGGGCTAGCTTCTCCAAAGTTGAAGAAGGTGGAGTATACCTGGTGGACGACGGCCAACAGTGTCTTCTGTGGCTTCATGCGCAGGTATCGCCTAACCTTTTGGAGGATCTCTTTGGCGAGGGCCAAACTTCCCTGCAAGGGCTCAACCCGCAGACCTCCGCCCTCCCAGTGTTGGAGACGCACCTTAACGCGCAGGTGCGCAACCTGCTACAGTACTTCTCCACTACCAGAGGATCGAAGGCGGTGACACTCCAGCTCGCCCGCCAGGGACTCGACGGGGCCGAGTACGAATTTGCCCGGTTACTCGTGGAAGACCGCAACAACGAGGCTCAGAGCTATGTTGACTGGTTGGTGCATCTCCACCGGCAGATTAACATGGAACTCGCTGGACGCCGTAAACGTGATGATGCGTCAACAGAGGGATCGATAGCAGGCCTGACTGGGCTACGAGCACCCTATTGGTAAATGAAAGCTATTCCAAATCTAGTTCTCTCTTCTTTCCTATTATTTGCCTTAGGTTGCATCTGTAATTTGGATCTCTTCGAGAGGACTATCAATGTACCACGGTCGTTTGATTCCGCACATGCTGTGCTCCTTCAAGCACCCTTGGGTGGAGAAATGGAATGGAATTGGTCTAGAACACGCCGCGGAGCCAGTGGCCTGAATAGAGTACATGCTAGCATCGGGGGATCGACAACGGCGCCTTTCGCAGTCACGCACCCACGACGGGGGCGGGCCCTGAACCTCAGGACACGACAGGTACCATGGGGAGGTCCGATTTTGCCCCAAGCTCCACACTAGACTACGATTCCCAGCAAGAAATGTTCACAAAATGACCCTCAGCAAGGCAAGTCTTGGATTGTGTGGTGTGGTTGAGCAGAGCTGTTGCCGCCAGCTGGGCACATATCGTGTGCATTCTCCGATAAAGAACCAGGGTCCAGCGCTCGTGGCGTGCTCCATAAATTAGCCGACGTTGGCTGCCGCAGGGTTCAATTCTTCGGTCTTCTTTTCGTTCCTCGATCGAGCCATGGTAGTATGCAACATCCCCCTTTGCCGGAACCAAGGCTCGCAAGCCTGGGATTGCCACGCACGTCAAAACAGCATAAATGGTGTTTCCACGGCAACTCAGGTACTTCGGTGTTCTTCCACAGACCATCCCACTACATACACTACTGCTTTGTCGGAGGCGAATCGAGACATCCATGTTCTGGACTTTTGGGGTTCGGTTGCCATGCATCGATCTGGTGGAGAAAGCGGAGCTTTTATATGCCAATCACTGGGATCTTCCAGCAGGGTTGATGGCCTTTGTGGCGCCAGTTGTCAGGCACCACAGGAGCCTTCAGGGGACTTACGCAACATCCACGCTTTGTCTTGGCCAGGACCTGGATCTATGTGGAGTTCTTTTCATTTTTCTTTTCAAGACCCCATTTTGCCATCGAAATGCCTCGTACCCGAGTCCCGGGATGGGTTTCCACACCGTGTCAGGGCAGGCCAGCTCAGCTATATAAAGCCCTGGAAGCCCGGCCTATCCTCGACTCTTTTCTTCCGCATCAGCAACACTCTCTTGATCAAAATACAGTCTTTCAGTCATTCTTTGACTTGTCTCTCCCTTCTTTCAGTCTTTAGGACATCACATTCTCTTGAGTTGTCACTCAACCAAACCACAATCACTACTTCAAAGACTTCGTGCTTTCCGAACCCTTCTTCAAAATGATGTTCACGAAGGCCCTCGTTGCTGCTACCCTCGCTACCCTCACCGCGGCTCTCCCTCAGCCTACCGTTGTCCGTCGTCAGGGCGGCGGCGGCGGTGTCACCATCGTCAACAACATGGAATCCGACGTCTACGCGTGGTCTGTTACTGATAGAGTCAGTAACATGCAGACCCTCCCTGCGGGCGGCGGATCCTACACTGAGAGCTGGCAAGCCAACCCCAATGGCGGTGGTGTTTCCATCAAGCTCTCCACCAGCCCGGACCAGACCGATGTGCTCCAGTTCGAGTACACAGAGTCCGGTGAGACCATCTACTGGGACATGTCCTGTATCGACATGGACCGTGCTGCCTCCACCTTCACCAAGCACGGTTTCGATGTCTCCCCCAGCCAGGTCACCGACAACTGCCCCTCTGTCAACTGCCATGCTGGTGACACCTCCTGCGCTGAAGCCTACCTGCAGCCCAAGGATGACCATGCCACTCACGGCTGCCCCGTTGACACCAGCTTCACGCTGACCCTTGGCGCATAAGCTCGACCACATCTGTTCGCTATTTTTACGGCGCAACATTCTATGACTTGTTTCATATATTGCAACGACCTTTCATGATACTCTCCACCTTTGGTTATGCTTATGTTATGGCTGGTTTCGGGTTTACGATAGGGAAAGCTCTCCCCTAGTGGGATGGATCAAAGAGCCCTTCTTGATGCAGATTTTATTACCTTGGGAATCGTTCGTGGATCGATAGTTACTCCTGGTTGAGTCTTTCCTTCGCTATGAATATTATACACCTTATATACAGTGTATCTGCCAAATTGTCTTGCAACTCTTGACATGCAGATCAGTGATAGACTATGAATTTTATAGACTTCCTTTTGTTCAGCTTCAACCCCGAGACTTCCCAATTCCAAGGCTACACACGCTTATAGGTTTGACAACTCTTCACCCTCCATTCCCGATTCCTTCGATCCACCCAGCCTTGCCTCCATCTCCCTTTCTTCAACTTCTCAAGTCCAGACCAAGTACAAGAGAGCCCCCCCCCCTTTCCAAGAAGAACCCACTTGTGTGCACCAAGTTCCAAAGTGGAAAACGTGGGCGCCTCACCAAACCCTCCACAACGAACGGGACCGGAGTGGAGTGGAGGCACCTCGAAGGCGGAAACGCGGCATTTTCTTGTTGAGTCCGCGAAGCAGAGCAAGCCAAGATGGAAGGGAATCTGAGAGACTCAGTGATTGACGCCGCCTGAAAATTCGGATTCTTTCGACGGAGGGGGCAAAGGCGAGTTGAAGTTGTGGAATATTTGGCTGTTCGAGACAGCCACAGTGGGACGGAGCCTCGACTGTCATACAATTGGGTTTGTCGATTCTCAGGGTCGAAGTGGGCCAGCTGAGCAAATGAGGTTGCTTTTCTGGACGGTGGCTTTGTGCGAGGTTCCATATCCCGTAATTCTATTGGATAAAATGAACAAGGAGGTCTCCAAACCTTATTTATTGCAGACTTATTGGTCACAACACAAAACTTCGGAAGCCAATCTCAATCAAGCCCTCCCCACAGCAGGCGAACAACCCGGACTGAGTGGACACAATCTCCAACAAGCGAGAGACTCGAGAATGAGATGGCGAACGCTGACGCGGATCCAGTTCCCCATCGGTCCCACCTCCGGCTGCATCTTCGTCAGTCCATGTCGGTTCCACCTCTCCCTCAGCTTCCCCGTCCGGCCAATCCGCCAAGGAAGGGTGTTCTAGAACCCAACTCCGGTCTTTCGGTGCCCTTGTCAGCGAGTTTCTGTGAAGGGAAGGTTTTCTCCAGCTCTCATCTGTCGCCTGTCGTCTGTCCCTACTCCATCCGATCTTCATCGTGCACGGTACGCGTGCCAGTCATCTAACTAGTGGCGATCACGGACGAAGGTAAAATACGCGACTTGGGGATTTTCGATCTCAGTCTCTCCTTTTCTACGGAGCGCGACGTGGCGAGAGGATGCATGTGTTCTCCGCCGCCGGGTTTGCTTGCTGGGGTTTTCTGCCGGCGTCTCGTCTGTCTTGTCTTGCTGGGCTTCTCTTCCCTGGGCGTGTCTCGCTCATTGAGATGGTGAGACAGTTTGGAGGGATTTTTTCCGGTGTACGTGTATAGTACTGGAAATCCTCTTTCCGATGGAAAACTTGGGCATAGAACGTCCCGGAAATATACTATGCCTATCTTCAAGAAAATTGTAAGAGCAATACCTCCCCATAGATTTATGAGAAGGGGGCAGTTCGCGCTAGATTGATTTCTTCATATTCATATATAGGAACAGAGACGCACCCCACAACACTAGAGCACATGCCCCAGCGCGAGGAATGAAATACTCTAATACTGAAAAAGCAAACGTTGATATTGAGAGACTTGATTAAAATACTGCGACGCTTCAAACCCTCCTCGCCCGTCATCTACGCCAGTCCAGGGGCCTATCCGCCGCTAGAATCATATCTCAGTAGATTTCCAACTAAGGAACAAAAATTGGCAACGACTTTTGGACACTTGCGCCTGTCCCTCGAATTTCAAGCTAGCGTTCCGTGTAAGGAGAGCTGGTCTATTTCCAGCTCTGATAGGTTACGTTATAAATAAAGAATGAAGCCACTCGCGTACTCCCTGCTGAAAGAGGCGTCAAACACTACTCTCGGTATTACGAGTACTACGGCTGGGCTATGAGTCCAGAGCATCAACGTAGCAGGCATACATAATAGTACTATTTTCGTCTTTTATATGTCATGGAAATCACGAACGAGTTTTCGAATGCGGTATGTCTCAAGCGTCCACAGATTGAAACTGACTCACGCCCATTATTGACTGAAGGGCGAGACTCGAACAATAACTTACAAGATATCTGGTTTATTATGAAAACCGATGCACGGAATGCCAATAAATAGGGTATATATAGAGGGGTAAGTATTTATACTCGAAGTAATATTTACAACTGCTCACACAGGAAGAAGAGAATATCAACAAATGATAAAAAAAAGCCTGAACCTGAACCAGGACCTGAACCTCATGACAAGCTCATTAAGGCATGCACTCCATCAATATAAATACAAGCCAAACAATTCAAAGATGATGCTGCCAGATAGAACCAAAACAGCCAGCCGATTTTTTCGTTTCTCCCGCGTTTTTGTGTTAGTGATGTATCGTATTTGGTATATAGTACGGTCCCTGTTGTTGACCAACCACTTGACGCCGCGCCACTTTCCACGCTCTCTTTTGCCCGGAGGTGACATGCAGACTCATCCCTGCTTTTTCGATGGGTAAGAGAAGAACTCGAGATATCCGACCAGACCAGACCATACCGACCCAAAGTCAACCAAATCGCCAAACGTGATGTCAGATAATATGCAAAAAAAAAGAACAAGGATCAATTGAAAACGCCAGGGTTACCCCCATGCTGGAGGGCCGGACCATGCAAAATGCAATTAAGAGGAAGAAGAAATCAGGTAATGAGGAAATCCATGTTCATTTCCTGGATGATTTTCTCCCAGTCCCAGCTGTCCTCGGCTTTCGTGTCCATGACCTCCCAGACACGTCGCACTACTTTGAAGGCTGGCTCGATGTTGCGGAGGTTGGAGTAGGCCTTTAGTGCCTCGAAACCCTTTTGGATCCTCTCGCGCTGCCGGGGAACGAATGCGGAGCATCCTAGCAGGAACAAAGGCATAAGGACGATACTGAAGGCACCAGCGTCTTGAGGAAGTAAATCCAGCCATTCCAGGCCGTCGTCCACGACTTGGGCAATTTTCTCGCTGGGCCGGGAGGGTCGAATGGTACGATATAGATACACCCAAGTCGATTGTCGGTACAGCTGCGCCAGGTAGAAGTTCGGGGTGTTTGGGGGATGCGACGTTTCCCATACCCGGATAGAGGAGTCGATGTTCACGGCGTCACTAAGAATTTGATAGTCGACTGCTGGCTCGTATCCCTCGGTAAATCGCTGCCGGATCCGATCCCTCAACCGAGTTACCTGGGAGATATATCTGAACAGCCCATCGAATACGCCCAAGAAATTCGCGGCTTGCGCATGTGGTACGAAATCTGGAAGCCGGAGTTCCCCATCGAGACTAATCGGTCGTCGATCAAGCGAGGTAATCGAGTTGGAGATGTCGTGGTACTGAAAGAACTCGACGATGAATTGGCGAAACTTCTCGTTTCGTGGTTTCTGCGTCACGAGTAGATATCTCGCTGCATCCATATGTGGTCGGTACTCGCCATTGGTCTCTCCTTCACAGATGGTGTTCAGACTGAGGGCGATGGTTGACGCGATGATCGGATCCTCCACCAGTAATTCCGGTTCTTCTGCCGTCGAGTTTTGCCTGGCAGTGATGTTATCCTTCAAATCTCGGATTGCTCGGTGAAAGTGGTAGTATTTCCGCTCATTCACCCCAGCATCCGGTTGTAAAACTGACAAATGGGATCCCGACAGGCACATCAATGAGTGCATCAAACCTCTATGTTGTGTCGCCATGGGGAGGAGAATTTCTTTGAAAGGATTCGAGTCGTCGTTGATGAGGGTCAATACGCGGCTGAAGCCGTACACGAAGTGGTCGAGAAGCTTTCGGTCGATATCTGTTTCGATGCCGTCGATGAGGATGGGGAGGGAGCGGGTGATTATTGAGCTGTTCCTGGCAGCTATGAAAGAGTTAGACGGGCCGCAGATTGCTCGCAGACAGAGAATGACAACGCACCTTCTTCGAGCTTCTGCTTCCCACTTCTCCATATTTCTTTTGGAGGATAACCTTCGCAGACGACCGCATTTTTCTGGCAGTTCAGACAGCTAGAGAGTGCCAGGTCAGCTTCCCCCCCGCTTAACCCGGCTAAAGGTTCTGTCTAGCACTTACGCAGGTTTTGTCTCGTCGCACTTCTTCTTGCGCCGCCTACAAGTGATGCATCCGGTCTTGGACCGGCCCTTGGTGACCTTGACTTGACCCCCGGGAACAGGGAGCGGATGCTTGCGTGGTCGGCCACGTTTCCGTGGAACGTTGACGGGAGCAGCCGTGGGATCCGCAGAAGTCGCATGGGAATGGGCCTCCACCCCTAATGGCTTGATACTCTGTAACTCATCATTGTCGTCCAATTCTTCTACTTTCGGCACTACATCGGATTCCGGCGATGCGCGAGTGTTAAACTGGAAAACGCTGGAGGGGCTGATCAAGGTTGGTGGAATCTTCACGCCCGCATCGCCTGGTGGAGAACTGTCGGAGGGTCCGTCACCGTCCCAAGATTCTGCAGATTCGTTCGAGGAAGCGTCGGTGCTCACGCTGCCGCGATGGGAGAGCGATCCGTCCATCACCGAGTAGTCTGGGAAGGCGGGAGGATCCGCTAAAGTTGAGCGACAGTCGGAGGACTTGGGATGCGACAGGTAGCCATGGGAAGAGGGATTACTCTCGAGGCCGGGAGAGGGTGGGATGATGAAGGAGGGAGACTTTTGCATGGACAACATTGACCATACAGACTCGACCCGACTGGGGTCAGAAGCGCAATTCTCTTTCGAGGCAAAGAGGGAAAAAGGTGTAACGAAGGGTTGAAGGAAGGCGGGAAGGAGAGGAACAAAGCCGTCCAACCCTCTTTGTGGGGAAGAGGAAGCCGTTTGCGAGAGGGGAAGTGAGAAAGAGCGAAACAGGAGGGGAGAAAGGGTGAGTTGGAGGAGTGGGTGGTGGTGGTGGTGAAGAGTGTTCCTGGAAGAAGTGGGGGCGGCGAGGAACACTTGGCTGTGGTTTCGAAAGAAGAGTGGGAAGACCGAAAAGAGGGAAGGGAGCAAAAGACGGGGCAACGCAGTGGTGGCGGATGGAGGCGACGTTCATATATTTGGTGCTGCGATCCAGTGGGCAGATGAGGAGTCAGAGTAATGGTTTGAATGATTAATGGCAATCAGGCAAGTCTGCTGGCCGTCTGGCTGGAGCGAAAAGTATGGGGGAGAAGGCCAAGTTCCTGTGAGAAGGTATAGCAGCCGCTGTTATTGGGCGTGAGTTCTGAGGATCAGTGGACCCAACTGAGGCATCCAAGACTAGGCAAACTCTGACAGACTCGGGATCATACTACTAGTAGTACTCGATTCGTATCGAGATGTCCTCTGTAATATACTTCAGTCGTTTCGTTGGCGTTTCCTCTGCAAGAACCGAGTGTCAGCTGAGTTCCCAGCAGTCCTCGCACCAGCAGAACTAGTACCAACGCTCTCCAGAAGACCGGTTCACCCTCTGCAGATGGTCAAGATTGAATCAAGGGATCGGGAAATGCGGGGATTGACACGAGAGAAACTTCGCCAGAGACTTTTCCCTTTTTTTGCTTTTTCCATCTCGAAAATTTCTCTCCTCGTTTCTCCTCCTCGTGCCTCAGTTCCCCCGCCGACTCCGGAGATGTGGTCGGCAAAAGCAAATCCAGATCAAATAAGAAAAATTTGAGGTGTAATGCCCAACTCTGTCCAATGTTTGAATGCATGATGACTCTGGCGGATGATCCTCTTAGTCGTCTTGAATCCCCCCGCAGGTCGCCAACCGCAGAAGTCCAGAGCCAAATTCCCCAGACCGTCTCCAGAATGTGGGCAGATGTGTTTTCAACCTCCGTATCCGGTGCCCAGGCTTGACAGATCATGCAGCTCACCAACGTCGTGTGAGCGCTCAGGAGGATTCTTTCCCCTTTTACAACGAACTGCAGAGGCTGTCTGTCTAGCATGTTGGCAGCTCGCCAAGCTCACACTTGCCAACTCTCGCTTTCGTTGCAGCCCTCAACGTCTGCCACCTTTTACTCAACTATGAGAGTTTTTTTATGGATTGCACTCCCACTTTCCAACGCGGTGACTTGGACAACAACCGGTTCTGAGTTGCCCATCGCCTCGCAGCGGATTGAATCCACCAACATTGGGCAATCGCAAGGAAGAAGAGTCACACAATTTTTCATGAGCAAAGATTGTCGAGGGATGTGAATCCCCATTCTGGGGGTTCTGTATTACGTGCAGATGGGATGACACGGCTCGCTCAGCTTCACGACGCTACACCCCACGCTACGTCTTGGAAAAATTGAACTTGCCTGTTCCGAGTTTCACCGTGTGGTGGCCCTGTGCGGAGATGAGATGGCCAGACAGTGACACTGCAGACCACCTGCCTCCTGGGGCAACAAGTTGGCCCTGCATTGGTGAGACTTTGTGGCCAGTCGCTGTCCTCCGACGGCCTCCCTCGCCTGATCTCGACGGGACCAGTTTTTTTTTTTTTTTTTTTTTTTTTTTTTCATTTCCTTGCGTTCAACCCGCCATCACCATGCGTCTCGACCAAAACATAAAAGATGAACACTCTCCTCCATCTCTTCCTTCCATTAAAACCATCAAAAGGAATCCCATGCACTGCAGTGACTGAGCGAATCCATCTGAATCTGGGGAAGTGGACCTGGTCATCCTCTCAGCACGGACACCTCCATTCCAACGCCAGAAAAAGCGACTTTCGGAAAGAATTTTGAGTTGTTCCCCACCTCTCCAGATGATCAAGATCAGAGCATGGATCAGATGATTGGGGGGGGGGGGAAGAGAAGAATCCTTCTCAATCAAATCTGGCAGGTCAGGCCAGGCGAGGTCAAGTTTGATGTCTGGCTGGGTTCAAAAGATTCGCTCTTCATTTCCTCACTCCTTGGGCTCTGATAATTCTGGCACCAACACATGAGTATGGCATCCCCAGATGGCGACGGCGCACGAGACAGGACAGGACAGGCAAAAGGGCGCCTCAAGGCAATCGTCTCTTGACGGTCATTTTCTGTTTCCGTTTACCGGCACGGTCAACTTTCCTCGAGGGCTGGGAGCTTGATTGGACAGTTTTATGTCCGAGTGCTTGGGCCTCGTTGTCCCGTTCCCAACCTCCCTCACTTTCTCAGGGCGAAAACTTGGACGGAAACTCGGAGACGAGGCAATCGAGCGCCTGTCAGACAATTTGGCGAACTCAAGAATTCAAGGCTCAAGGAGCTTTCTTAACCCTCCGCTGGAATGCTGCGCATTTGACATTTTGTACATATCTCTGCCGGCGGGTGCCTTGGAGTTCAGTATTGTAAGCATGGATACGAATAATACCACTACGAGGGGTCAGAAATTAGCCTGCTGGGCGGTTGAGTGTCAACGGATTACCCAGTGAGGAAACCCGCAAGAGGGCAGGGCCAAGCCAAGCAAGGACACAAGACTCAGCAAAATCAACCCAAGACAGTTCCAGCAGCTGTGCTTGGGGATCATCGAAGTCTAGCCTGGTCTGGACTCGCGAAATTGGGGCAGGCAGGCAGGGCCTTCAGATGGACGCTGACAGGGGAGAGCTTGGACCCATAATTCCAACTGATTCCAATTGACCATTCGAACATGGATGCTGTTCCTCTTGCTGAAGTCTCTCGCAAGCCATCACGCAAATTCAACGTCTTCAAGACCTTGCATCCGCATCTCCTTAACCTGACACAGGCGAGCTGGAGAACAAGTATCAGGGATTCACATTGCTGGTGAAACGGTCCGCTCGGGAGTCGAGAAGAGGATGCCATCATGAGATCACCCCCGGTATAATCCGGGATAATCCGCCTGTGCATAACCCGGGCTGGGTTGTCCGGCCTTCCTCAGGGTATCCCCTGCCCAACTTGACTCTGAAGACTGATTCGTTCTTCCTCTTCACTTGCTGGGACTTGATGAAGGGGAATCGCGAAATTGAATGACATGTGGATCCACGGGAGGGAGCTCCCGTCAGCTCTTCGCCCTCAGTGGAGGACCTTTCAATGCGAGCCTTGGAACCGAAACTGAGTTTCTTCGAGCTCAAGAGACAATGTTGACATAAATTCGACGACATGACTTCCCAGGCTCCAGCATCCTCAACCCCTCACTTCGACAAAGCGCGCCGAACATCCCAAGTCCAGCACGACAACTCGACGAATTATGAAGCGAGCCTCGCCTGCCGCTGACAATCCTTGCATAATATCGCGAAGCGAAATGCGGAGACGACAGGGGCAAGCGGGGACAAGCCGGAAGGACATCTGCAACCCCAGTCCGCCACTTGTTCAAGCCTCCGCCGCGCAAGGCTCGAGATCGAGACTAAGTTCCTCCTCGTGAAGCCAAGAGAAAAATAATGAAGTCCGAGTTGAGTCGAACGGGGCCACCGAGTCCGCTCGCGAAATGCCAGTCACCGGCACCTTATCAAGAAGAGCTGGCAAGGCTCAAGACAGCCTTCCGAACGGTGGCCATGCCAATGGTGTTCAGACCTCCTCGGAAGTCTCATCTGCTTGTCGCTCCTGAGTGCTCTTCTCGCCCGAGTGCGAGGCACAGGCTCCTTTTTCCGAGGACGGGGCCAAAATACGCGTCAGTTACTGACCACATGACCAGCCTAGGACCAGCACAGGAGGAACCTTGGAAGGTCAGCCGAGGACGTATTTTACAAAGTAATTTCCCCCTGCCTTCCTCATTCGGGGTGGCCTAGTGCGCTTCTCTCCCGCTGATTTCTTCCTTCTTCGGTCCAACGCTCAGACTGTGAGGAGCGAGGTCAGATCTCGAGGGTCGAGGGGAAGACGGCTGGTTGAGGTGGGATGATTCGTTCGATTGTTTGACGGGTCACTTCAAACACGCTCTTCGTTGATGGAATTCTATCCCGTTCTATGGGTTTCTTTGAACGCCTCATTATCATCGCCAGTCTCCAACCAGCAAGGTTTTCCATCGGTTCATCTTCGGCGGCCTTAAACGGCAAGGTGACACGTTCAAAGATCTACATATCCAGCGTTTTTCTTGCTTCCTCCTGGATGGGTTGATCATCTTGAGTCTTGACAGGTCCATACCTGTTTCGCCAACGAGAACCAGGTTCAAGCAACTCGAGAGAGCCCCAGGCCACGATGCAACAAAGTGACAAAGAACTTCTTTCCTTCCATTTTGAGCTTGGTCGCATGGCTCCCGACAAGCAAGTGAAGTGCTCACATTCCCTTCGCCAGCCAAGCAAGCTCGAAGAGCCCGTCAGACGCAGTGCTCCGATCCTCCTGGTCAGCTTCTCGTGATGCTGCCGCCAAATGTGGAACAGCATTTTGAGTTGGCTTCAGAATGCGGGGTTTATTCAGGCCATTCATTGGAACTCAAGCCCTGGAACCTTTCCTTCGTTTCGGTCCTTTCCGCCTGTCCACTTCATCAACTGCAACCATTCACATTCTCCTTTTCATCAACGACTGCTAGTACCAACGTGGTTAGTTCCCATGTTTCTATGACTAACAGTTTTCCCCGTTGCGTCGATCAGGATCTTCTGCGCCCGAGCCCCTGGAAGAAGGTTGGGACTTGATTCAGTTGGAATTTTGACTTCACGCCGAGATCATCCCCTCCCCATCCGTCGTCCGCTGCGGCGGGTTCTGTCACTGAAGTGGGGAAGACGAGCACAAGCGTTGCCTGATCTTGCAGCCTCGCTGACGACCGAGACCATCCTCTTGGGTTTGCCTACTCTGCTCTGGACGGATTCGATTGTTTGGGTAACTCTGAACGTGCTTCAATTTGCTTCCTGGGTTTTCCGGAATGGAGGATGGAGTGTGTATCGCGGCTGGGAAGTGCAAGGAGCAGGAGGTCAAAGGTGGCGTGACTCGCATGGGTGTGAAGCTCTCCTCAGCGCTCAGGCTAAATGAGGCATTTGTTTTGAACTCGGAAGCGCAGAATGGGATGTGGTACGTCAGAGAATACGCACTGTGTGTGGCGAGCGGATTGGAGTCACACCGCTGGAAATTGGAAGGTGTAGCCAAGGCTTGGGCAGCAAGGACGTCATCGAGGAGGGAACATCACGAGTCGTGTGCTGTGTGTTCCAACAGGGACGAGAGAAGAGGCAATAATGGACGAGGGAGCTCAGTCCTTGCAGTCCCTCAGTTCCAAAGGAAAAAGTTCCCTAACATTACTCAATTTCCGGGCGTCGAATAAGGCGGTCCAGAAGAACGAGTGCTTGTGCTAGGCAAGGAATTCGTCCATCATTGCGTTCCAAATTTGAAGTTTCGCAGAGAGAATCATGAGCACCACGTTCAGGAACTGAGAACCCGACGCTCTGGTTGAGAACCTTTAAGGTTTGGGAGGCTGAATGCTGCGATGGCGACATATCTGCCCAATGTGAAGTGATCGAAGGGACCCGGGGACTCGGGGTGCAGTCGTTCGTGGAGTCGGGGACTCGAAATTGAGGCTGACCATGTCGAACAGAAGACGACCGACCTTCAACCACGGATTCAAGAACGGAACCACTGTTTCGGAAAGGACCAGATTCTGAGCAATTGACAATAATCGTGCTTTCCCCCATGCTCGCAATGCCCGATAGCGATCGGCGGAAGCTTCCTGACTTTTGGTTTTCAATAGTCCTGGCGTTCCATCGAAGTGGGATTGGTGACAGAAAACATCGCATCAATAATCAACGAGTGACCCAGGACAACGTGATTCTCTCTCGCAATCGAAGTTGAACGGGAACGCCCCTTTTTCTCGTGCAGTCCTCCGTTGACTGCCGTTCACGGAGATGGTCTATCGACACCCATTGGGCGAGAATAACTCTTACTCGGAGATAAGGGCGCCTTTGGTCTGGTGTTCGACGAGACGCGGAAGCATTGGGTTAGATTGATAAGGAAGGGGGTTGAGGGGATGCGCCTGCGATATATATGCAGTAGCCTTTCCATGTTATTCATGCATGTTATTCAACTCTTATCATGATTATGATAAGATGATAAGGTTGCATGCATTCATACCACCACCCCTTCCAAGTCCGAGATTGATCGAGACTGGATAAGCTTCCAAATTGTCAGACCCTCCCAGCTGTCACTTTCAGACATGCGCACGAGTGGGCCGTTCTCTCTCAATTCCATCCCTCTGCACGTCGACAGTTAAGGTAACCTGAGCCTTTCCTTCGCAATCAATAGTTCCGACAACTAGTCGAAGCGGAGCCGTTGGAGAGTCTATTCGGCTGTGTAACGTTTCTCACTCGCCAGCCGCAGACTCAGCAGGGACAATAGTCCTGGTTTTGGGATCAAAAGGAGTCCGAGAAATTTTGTGCACGACAGAGAGACAAAGCCATTGAACTTTGAATGTGGAAGTCTCGGCATTCAGGTACATGCTGTTGCATCTCCCACCTTATGGAAATCCTCGCAATCATCAAGATAAGATGACGAGACGACAGAGATCAAATAACCTTAGAAAAATATGTAAGTAAAGTTGTAAACTGTAAATTCCTTTTTGAACTCACCCAGACTGGGACAAGCCATGGTACGAAGAGAATCCATGCCTATCGTCACAATTCAAGATTACCTCGCCCTCACCACCATAGAACAATAAGATGAACTTTTATCGCTGCATACCTTTGCGCATTCAGTCCATAGAGGGTGGTGGTATACATTCAGCTTCCTCGAAGCTTTCCAATGGAGCTGCAAGTCTGTTCCAGGACATATACTTTGCGGTCCTAGGCCCAAGCGTCCCTCGTTTTCCATGGGCCTCTGCATACTTATCTATCTACGCGGGTCAAATACCTGAAGTGTTCAGAACCAACTCCAGGACATCAACTTGGCCTCCAATAAGTCTCCTCTTACATGGTTACCATCACTGTTCCCCAGCTCACTACCTGTAAATAGCTATCAGATTCGGAGCGCGTAGTTACGGCTATTCTGGGGACTCAGCAATATCATCATATCATCATATCATCAAAGTGTAGGTTGCTGCCCACGGCCGAGGAGGGGGGGAAGTAGATTCATCTTCTTGAGTAGTGTCTCGCGTTATTGTTTCATGTTTGGCAGGGTTTGTTAGTGTGATCGTCTCCGTCTGTGTAGGGGTACACCTCATTGACGAGACAATTCGTCCCTTGGCATCGTCGGCGCATCCAGCATGAATAAAGGGCATCGCGATACGGACGGTGGTCTCTCGCGGCTCCGAGATCCTGTTGCAGCCAGCTGTAAGATTCAGCTATTGTGTTCTTTACTTTGGGTGGCGCTTTCGTAGCTTGGCCTAGTCAGGTAGAGGAACAGTTCGAGGGTATGCGGCTGATATATTTTGCTGCTGAATTGCAAGAAAGTAGGCGTCCCACATGCGGTGTATCCGGCACGCCAACATCGTATGCATGCTAATGAAGCCATACTTACTTACCAAAATTCAGCGTGCTGAAACGAATGCCAGCCAGCCAGTCAGCCAGCCAGTCACTTCACGAGGGCAACGTTAGATTGCGTCCAAGCGCATAACGCTATCTCGATAATCTGCTTCTCTGCTCGGTGATAGAGCAAAAGACCTCGTACGCCCCCAAGATGCCGATCGTCGCTGAAAGCGCCTTATCTATTCGAGGTACTCGATCCTGCTAACCTCGACAGTGCGCTCCTCGTACTGACGTTAGTTATCACCTGGTATCTAAGGAATAACGGGGTATTTAACTTCCAATCTCGTCTCGATATATACCTCTATATTATCCGTGTACTGAGGTCATCATAAACCCGTAGGAATCCGGAGATACGTACGTTCTCTGCACCGCCTATGTTCTACCGGTATAAATTATCCAGGATACTTTCTGCAGGTGTGGTGTGTCCAGTGGGCTTGAACCTGCCAGGGTTCGTGTACTTCCTCCCCGGAGGCGGGTGGGATACGCGAAGAGTTCGAGTACGGTCACCGACCACTGGACGTTCAGGTTTACAATCTTACAGATAGACCCAACGTGTGTATGTACCTCGGGCACGCAACGACTACTGGTACAGGTACTAGATGTGCGCGGCACGGTAAAATCCTCATCCAAGAGGTTAGCGAGAGCTAACGGGTCATTTCATTTCATTTCATTTCATTCCATTCGATCCAGTCTTGACCTGACCTAACCTAACTTTAACCAAATCTTAACTTAACCATAGCATGAACACTCAACACTGTATCGTAGATTCAATTCAATTCCGAACGGGCCGCCAAATGCAAGCAAAGAGTCAAACAGAAGAACCCAAAAAAAGTTAGATAACAAGAACCTTGATTCTGTAAAAGTTAGAATAGAAGAACAAGACCCGTCCGTATATGCTCCTCTTGTGGTATAACGCCGACCAGAACAGACTGTGGAATATCAAGCAGATTGGGAATCGAGAGAGAAACGGAAGGGGAGGGCATTGAAGAGGTTTTCGTTGGCATTCGCGCGAGGGCTATACGCATCGGGTCGTCGAACGGCGGGGGAGAGGGGAAGATTGGATGTTATGTGGTGAAGACGCGATCGAGTTGGCGGAGAGCTCGCATATCTTCGCCGCCGAACCCGATCTTGTCGCTGGGGATATCGCGCGGCCCTTCGCCTGGGCGAGCGGCGGTAGCCGAGCCCACAGGTGCGGACGCAGCCGGCGACGGTGATGATATTGACGGTAAAGATGCGGGCGGGTTCCCGTTCATGAGCGCGCTGATGCTGGGGACTGTCGTTCCGGGGCCGTTCGTCTCTGTTTTAATGACCGGATTCGGGGGTGGGATGTTGAGGGGTGGTGGGG